>NC_072739.1:57734664-57894169 GCF_026930045.1 Uloborus diversus | reverse complement strand
GAATCAATTACGAGTCAATAAAATTGTTTCATAAGTTGCAAATGCTAAAAGATTTTTTTCTATTGGATCCTGATTCACGGCAAAATGTTAATTAAATGTTAAAGGGAAGAGAGATTGTTAAAATACTGAAAATTGTGAATGATACAACTGAAAGAGGAGCACAATATTAATCGAAGAATTTCACAACTAATTTAAAAAATATGAGTCACAAATCAATTTATTTTACAGACCCTCCAAGACTATCGGAAAAAAATACACATTATCGAGATACATTGAGAAAAGCGTACGATTAAGGAAAGTTTCTAAAGCAGTATTTCATTCTTGCTCAAAGTATCTTTAGATGATGCAAAGTAATTAAAAAGGTTAATTTTAGTGCTACCTCACTGTAAAAATATTTTGCAAACCTAGGAGAAATGATGTACTGTGTCTGAAGTAAAAACTCGGAAGATTTGTGAGAAAATTATCAAAAGTGTTAAAGTTCAACGGCCTAGGGGCACGTGTTATTATTGACCGATCGAGTTCAAATTTTGCACACGTTACTTTTTATTATAGTGTCACAAAACTAGGGGGCGTCACTTGTTGAATTCCGAAATTGTTTTTTTCCCATATAAATAAGGACCACCCTAATATATATATATATATATATATATATATATATATATATATATATATATATATATATATATTATATGTATATATATATATATATAGAGAGAGAGAGAGAGAGATTCAGGGGAAACATAAATTATCAAGAAACTGGAACATAAATAATAAAATCAAATTACATGATTTATTAAAAAACTGTAATTATGATAAAAAACATCAAAAGTACAAAATTTGAATGCTTTTAAAAAAGGTAAAGTACTAAATAAATGGCGTGCGCAACGACTGATACGTAATCAGGGAGAAGATCAGACTCTATTTTACATGCCAGGTATCAAGATTGGGTTGTTGTTCGGTCACAAAACAAAATTATAAAAAAACATGTACATATGAATTTCACCTAATCTACTATTATCATTATTAGTAATTGATTAAAAAAAACAAAAGATTTGGAGCTCGATTAACTATGTGCATTGACTGAAACAGCAAGTAATAAAAAAATTCTTAAAATTAAGCATTATTATAGTGTCAGCCGTCTACTACAGACTACTACTTAGTTTTATAACAAACTAGCTGTACCCGACGCGCGTTGCTACGCCAACAAAAAAAAAAAAAAAATACATCATTATACTG
Organism: Uloborus diversus; assembly: GCF_026930045.1. Taxonomy (NCBI): domain Eukaryota; kingdom Metazoa; phylum Arthropoda; class Arachnida; order Araneae; family Uloboridae; genus Uloborus; species Uloborus diversus. The sequence continues at coordinate 57,892,933 of NC_072739.1, read as the reverse complement.
ATTTTCATGACAATCGGTTGAACGGGGCAGAAGTTGATACTCTGCAGTGCCACCTGGTGGCGAGTAGCTTCAATGAGCATATTATGCGCCTTCTCCATGGATAAATACATATATATAGCAGTTTTCGTAATAATCGGTCCAGGTATCAAGTGAAGCCGTGACTATACTCAAATTTTGTACGCAGTTTGCGAACTAGTCTATAAACATTCCCAGTACCAAAAATAACAAACGGTGAAAGTTTCAGCCAAATCTGCCGGGTAGTTTTTGAGTTCATGGATGACATACAGACAAACATTCATTTTTATATATAAAGATTGACAAGGAACAAGTGATTTCTTTATCTGAATGATTAAATATAATGTTAAAGTTATTATTCATGTTCATAATATATAGAAAAAAAATCATTTTTAAATATTTTTTTGTGGGGGGGGGGAGAGGAAGGTAATTGCAAATAAATACCCATTTTGTACGCATAGCCTTAAATGGTATGGAACCACTGCTTCGGGGAGACACAAAAATCCAAAGCTTATAAATTAAAAAATAGAATATTAAATTCATTTTCATTTAATTAAAGTTGATGTCATAAATCCGAGTAGCACACGTGACTTTTAAACGTTTCATAAACGTTTTTAAATGATATTCACAGCGTTAAACAAAATGTATCTGGTAAGTGATAGAAAAAAAAATCTTAAATGATCGATCTATGGAATTCGCAAGTCTTCTCTTTATTTGCATGTTAGTTACAGTGTTGCGCATTTCTTATGAAACACACTTTGAAGGTCCCGGCGAAATTTTAAACGCTGTTGCAAAATTCTAGCGCAATGCGAACGATCCTTATGCAAAAAGAGAACAATTAGGCCAAACAGTAAACAGTAAAACCACAATCACGACAGAGATGCCCTTGATATAATTTTAATAGCAGAGAAGGAATGCTCACACCAGTTCTAGTTGATACGGTAATTTACAGGCAAGGTGCTTTGAACGAGCGCTGTTTTAACGTCTTTTATTTATGACCGCCAACTGTGCTTGACGCACACTTAACACATTTACTTACGTAATGTATACACGCGATTGATACATTGATTCGAAATTTATTCGAAGCAAAACGCTTTGGTCTTTGCAGCGAAATTACGTCTATTTTTACACGCAGTTATTTTAAAAATGTTTTCAAAAATATAATCTTATCATATTTTATAATAATCAGGAACGTTTCAGGTACTCGATTCAATAAATTATCTTATATGCTAATTACAGGGCTGTCCCCCCCCCCCCTTATCCCTCCGCCACCCCATGCACACACACACACCAAGAGCGATGGTGCATTGGTGTGGATGGCAAAACATTTCCTTAGACCAGTGGTGCGGCCCAACCTACGGCTAGCAAGCTGATCCGTGTGGCTGTTTTGTTCAATGTTACAAACCGAAAAGCACGAGAAATGACAATGTCACACATTTAGAGTCAAATAGTCAGAAAAAGGTTTTTGATAAACGTGCATTTAATAAAATTAAGCATATAAGTTACAGCCAATAGCGTAAATATGGGGTCTAGCGCTCCGTGCGAACTACAGAAATTGCGCCCCTCCCCCTCCCAGGGTCGCCCACGTGGGAAGTCATCGGAGGTCATTGTGACCTCCCAGAAAAAGTTTTAATGGTTTGATTAATTGATTCGACTAAAAGGAGGCAGTATTGCAAATTTTTTTCTCATTTTCGTTTTTAGAATTGTTTTTAATGATGCCCAATGTTCCTTCTCATTAGATTATATGTACCCCCCCTCTAGCTCTTTTCTTGCGAGTTTTTTTTTTCTGTTTTTTAATTTTTTCAAAGCGTTTTTCAAATTCTGTAAAAATTAAAAAAAAAAACTCTTTAACTTTTTTTTTTAATCTGTCGAAAAAAGTAGCGTGTTTCGCTTCTTGACTGGATTAACATAAAGTTAACAAGAAACCACAGTAACGAAACAAAACACACTACTTTACCATAGCAGACATAGGAAGAAAGCATCGTTTAGCCCCAAGATGGCGGACACGTCCCTACTTTATTCTACGATTCGGAGTTTTAAAATATGCCAGTACCGAAGTAAACTCTTATTCTCTAAAGATTAATAATTGTCCAAGTAAATTAATTAATTTTAAAAAATAAAATAAAATGGTTTAGACTTTGACCTTTGAACACTTTTCTAAATAAAACTGGACCTATCCAGTTTTCAATCAATAACAATTGAGTTGTTCAAATGAAACAGGTCAAAGAAAATGATTGAATTTTTGAATCTGGACTCCAAGAGGTAGACAATTCATCGATCGAGCTTTTAATAATAGTAGCTGCTATTTGTCAAAGTGAAAAGATGGATGTTTGATTGACATACAGTCTCCCGACGTTTTTTTCCCGTCTCTTCTTCAAATGCCAGCCACCTACAGCGTCATTGTGCAATTTTGAGATATTCGATTTAAGCTAAAAACAGAAAAATAAAAGTTATTTTAAAATATAATTTACAAAAAAGATATTTCTCCTATTCAAGCTCGCAAAAGCGAACTAAAAAATATTCTTCACGTACGAGCTTACGCGAGACCAATGACTTGTTCGTACAAGCTTAAGTGCCCGTACAGTGGAGGGTGGTATGCAAATGAACTTCTGTTGTGGATTGCACTGAAAAATACAGATTAAATATCATACAATACCCTCTGCCAATGCTGATGACATAAAAGATTCTTTAAAATAAACTCGAACTAAACATAAATATAATTACATAACATGTAGTTATGTGTAATATATGAAATGTATATTTGTCTAATGAAGATTAGATTATAGTCTTAAAAGCATTGAAAAGACTCTCTCAATGTTGACATTATGTGCTGTACAAAAAATTGTCTGATCTTTAGTACTTACCTGGGAACCACACAAATAGTGTTGTATGAAAAAAGTTTAAACTGGTAGCAATCGTAAGAGCATTTTGAGACTTTTTTTCTTATTAATAAAATTATTTGTTCTCCTCGCTCACTTTTTGAGATATATGGTCTTAAAATCTGCCGAAATTTTAAGAAAAGTTCCAAATTTAAAGTCATGGCGAGAAATTGAACTTACCACCCGATTTCACCGTCTCCATGTGTTAGGATATCCATCTGCAAAGAATCTTCCATTACTCCCCAAATTTCGCTAAGTTTGGCGACTTTTCTCAAAATTTTAGTAGACCTTAAGATTTTATATTACGGGTATAACAAGTACACATTTTACTATCCTCTTTTAATTACTGTTTGTATTTTTTAAAATTATTACACTATAGTTTCCTGGTTACAGGTCCGACGAGAGGCCATGTCTGTCTAGTCCAAAACTAGGGACACGTCCCATGACGGGGCCAGGCTTGGATTCGGAGTAGAAAATATTTGACAAGTTATATGGAGGGAGGAGGGCCCCCTGTGACCAAACTGACAAGGGGACCCCCTTGACTCTGGGCGGCTCTGCCTGTTTAGCATAGAAAGTCTGTTTTTGCGAACTCTTCAGTCAAATAATTCATTTCACGCGCTTTCGTTCCATTAATGTAGTTCATGTGTAAGCATGATAGGTTATAATATTTAGCTCTATTGCTTAATTTATCTGCGTAGGATTAACACTGGAGTCAGCGGCATGTGCGACAGGTTACCGCTTTGCCACCATAGACTTCTGATTTCAAAGTTCAGTATGCAAAACCTTGCACTTTGTCCAACAAATGCAAGTTTAAAGTGAAGTAGTTTTTTTTTTTCATCTTTCTTCTCGGGGTTTTTTTTTTTTTGTTAGAACTAATTACGGATTATAGTGATATTATATGCATCAAACGGTTGCACAAACTGTTGGATACAGAGCAAATAATTAATAATCTCTAAAAGTAATATGACAAAGGTACAGCAATTGGGTGTGAAGATTTTAATTTCGCGTAACTCTATTTGCGACTAAAGCTCAGATTTTAAAAAAATAGAATTTGTTGCTGGAAATGGAATTTCTTTCCCTTCTTGACGGTTTGGTGCACTCCGTTTCAAACCACTTCGAAACATAATGCTCCCAAATCCAGTTTGTTCTTGTCGCTCAGAGTTTCAATACGATTTTCAATTCCACATTCGAAATTTAAAATGGGCGTTTAGACAACGCAGGGAAACTTCAGAGAAAAAATCTATTGGGCTATTTTTATGAACCTTTTAGCAGTTTTAAAACCATAACTATTTCAAATAAACAGTTAAATGTTCATTTTAATCTTGTGCCTCACAACTAAGTGCATTTACTGAAAAAAAGAGTATGGCGATAATTTTACTCTTAAACACTAGATTTTCAATATTCATGTGTCATAGAATTTGAAAGTTTTCTCAATTTACAAGGAATTTGTTAGCTCAGGAGTTCCCGAAATGGGCATTCCGCATAGAGAGGTGAGAGGTTCCGCGAAGTTTCCAAGGTGTCATTATATATAACAAAAAAAAAAGATGAAATAGGGCGCCAAAAAAAAAGAAAACCTAATTCTTTAAGGGGTGTTGAATCGGAAAAGTTCGGAAACCCCTATATAAAGTTTTTTTTTTCTATTTTTGCGAGATTAAACTTTCAAAAAACCTATCTAAAGCAATAACAGCCAGGTCCCACATCTGTATTTTTTAATTTGCGTTAAACTCAGATGCAACAATTCTGTTGTTTTTTACGTTATTTCTTATGTTTGTGTTCCTTAGTTTGGATCCTTTGTGTTTGATTTGTACTACAATTTTAAAGTGTAGTGTGCTATTATAAATTATTAAAAAACTACAAAAAAAAAAAACGTTCGACTATGTAGCACTCAAAACACTGCATACGACACGGTAATGGCAGTCATATAAAAATTACGAAAACTGATAAAAGTAACGGAATTGGCTGAAAGTTTGAAGTGGTACTTCAGGTGTTCAAAACAAACAGGAATGAAATCGCACGAAACTTCTTTCTATTTTTTTTTCTTTCTTGTATGAAAACAACAAAAAAAAAGATCCACAAAAAAAAACATACTATCTAGCGTATATTAGCCCTTGCTAATCTTGTTTTAAATAAGTTAAAATTTTCAATATTGGCGTTAAAGCAACAGAAGAAGTTAGTAGTCAGAAAAATATTTTCTCAATTCTACTGGGACATTTTCAAAAAATTATTAATTATATTAAAATTATATCCACATGTGACTAAACGCGCTTTAAAATTTCTAATTGTAATCTTTAAATCTGACACGAGCTCTGATTAATAGCTTTGCACCTTTCAGTTACGCCTGCTGCAAAGCACTTACACTGTGTATTTAACAAAATTTCGTTAAAACAACCATTTATTTAACATAATAAAATGCGTCCTACAAAATAATACATTTTTTATTCATATTTCTTCCATAATCATGGCAACGGACAATAAACACGTTCCAAAAGCAACTACACCCACCCTAATTAGCGTCACGTGCAGCAATTGTGTCAACACAATCGTTCCTAAGAGAAAAAATTGAGCCTAATATCTCAGTGCCATGGAAGGACAATATTGAGATCAATAGAGCGTTGTTGAAAGGAAAAGTATTTTCCTTTAAGATTTCATCTTTTGACTTTTAGTTCTGCAAATGTTTTCACTGATATCCGGGCCTACTAACCTATAAATGCCAAGAATACATCACCGGTACTCAGTGTGAAAAGAAACGCATTAAATTATTTTGTTCTTTTTTTTATTTGATGTTTCAATGCAGTATTTTGCAGCTAACATTTATTATTTCTCGGTGTGTTTCTTATTTTTGGCAATTAAATATATTGAAAGTTCTAAATTTTTAAGTCAAATATTTTACGTAGGTGTGTCAGTTGTTTTATGAAGGCATTATGTCAACTATGTAAATACGCTTCGGTGAACGAACATACAGCTCTTCAGAAATTAGAACAGTGACGCAGTTATGCAAATTAAAATAAAGGATGTTCATTTTAAATCCTTATCTAATAAAGTTTTTTTTTAATCGTTATCGCATGAAACGAAGTCAATGCTCTATGGTTTTGCTTGTGTTTCCTCGTATCAGGATGTAAATGCGATCCAACTCACTAATAACAAGCCCTGATTTAGCGACAACCCGGATATAATGAGGACAGTGGCGGATACAAAGGGCGGGTCATGGGGGTCATGAACCCCCCCCCCCCTCCATAAACTGTCGAGAATAGTATCCATCGACACTAAATTCAAACACTTTATGAATTAAACGCAAACGATTTCAGTAATTTTCTCAATTCATTAATTATATTTTTGAAAATAAATATTTTAAATACTACTTCTTTTCATTGCTTATAAAAATCATTTTTAATGTTTGCCCTATTAAGTATCATATTCCTAGCCGATTTGGTGCTTTTACTGACACCAAAACAGGAGGAAAGTCATTCTTCAGCATGACCCCCCCCCCTCTAAAATGGTAGTCTGTATACGCTCCTGAATGAGGAAATAAAAAATACTTAATTGGTTTAATGCTGAGTATATGAGAGTATAAAACTCGCTTTCAACAAGAAAGCCCTGCTTAAGGCGAGCCATATTTTTGTTATTTCCTAAAATTTCTCTTGACTAGAAAGTCTTATAGCATTCCGAAGTCAACCAAAAGTTGGAGATGAGTCATAAGTCCTGAAAACACCATTTTATTTTAGCCTACTTCTCCGTGAAAGTCAAAGAAACAAAAAGAGTATGAAAGAAGGCTTTATGCATCACCTAAAAGCAAAAACAAAAAAGGTGAAAATAAATAAAATAATTAAATTGAAAAATACAAATTGGAAAGTAGGGCTTTGAGATGGAGAAAATGTGCTGTGTTTTCATGAAAGCTGAGTCTTCATTTAAAGAAAACTTGAAGTAAAAGGCGGATCAGAAGCAATGTTATATTTTTGGTCGTTGAAAGACGCATTCAAGCTTGAAATCACCATTTCAGATGCGGCAAAATAATTTAATATCTTGAAAAATTTCTTCCCGCATGGTTGAAACAAAAGAGCTTTAGAAAAAGAGAGAGAGAGAGAGCGTTAGAATTTTTAACTAGTGAACTGATGATGATTTCTTAAAGACCGTGGCGGCCTGAACGGTAAAGCTCAGAACTCGTGAGTAGGGGGTGCCGGGTTCAATGCAAATCTTTCGTCCGTGTTCGTTAATGGTGTCTAGGGCACGTTAAAATTTTGTGGTCACGGCGTTCTGCAAGTTCTCATTTCAAATTAATTAATCTGAAGGTACTGGATTATGGGTTGCCTGACTCCTGGCGTGGATAAAAAGCAGAGGTGTCTTCAGGATGTCATTAATCGGTTAAATCACGTGTAGGGTTAGAGATTTGGAGTATAATGTAATGATTAGTTATAATATACCATTGAATTTACGTTCGTTCAACATTTTATCACCTTCAGATATTTGTGGCTAACAATACCTAAAACGTATATCATTGAAAATAATTAAATTACTTTAGTCAGCTATTAAATTTGAAACAAAACCGACTTTTTTCTGCATTTCTAGTTTAAGCATTCTATTTTTCATTGCAGTGATTTGAACCTTTTGTAGCAAAAACTTTCTTCTTTCATTTTACTAATAAAAAAATCTTATGCATAATTTTGATTAAAATCACATAGATAAGAACACATCAGAAAACAATGAGTTTTTCTCGTGTTTTCCTGTCGGCGAAAAGTAATAAATGCCTTGAGTGTCCCAAAAGATTTGTAAACAACCATAATGGTAATGTAAGAAATAACAACGTCAAAAAGCATAAATTGCAAATTACTGCAGACACGTGTTTCGGCGTTACGAGGAACGCCTTTTTCAATGCAAAAGAAATTAGCTTATGGATGAAACTAAGACAACTGGACAACTTCAAACACACAAAAATGCTACTGCTTGGTATTTTTATTATTAAAACCATTATAAGATTTTTTCTCATAATTAAAATCTATGGCAAAGTAAATTACTATTGAGAACTTTTGGTGATAGAGGTCAGCTAAATAAGCGTTTTCTTGCATAAGATGCAGGAAAAACAGCAAATCTGTCTCCATTTGAAGGAAGGAGTAAAGTAATTTACCTTTTCTCGTAAGCTAATAAGGGGTTATTATTATGTTTAAGTATTTAGTTTTATTTATAAGATTTCTTTTTTCAAATAGTTAGTAATACTGGAATACATAAAAAATATTTACATATTTTTCATAATCATTTATTTCACAAACTGAGTTTTAACTTTGCTTTAATCTGGGCGTTTCGTAAAATGTCCAAGATCAAGCTTCATTATTTTTCTTTTTTTTTAGTTTTATTTACATTATTTCTTTTATTCTAATAAGCATTAAGTGAGCTAGCTCCAATATTATTCGGGGTGTTACACAGGCAATTGTTTTCCCTGCCCCATCTTTAAACGTCTTAGTGATAATTCATTTTGAGTTAAAATGTCAGGGAAATTGTTTCCAAGTGGGATAAATTTGCTAATTTCACGAGGATTGCGAAAACGAAAGCAAACAAAGAAGTAGGTAGATAATATTATTTAAATCCCTCCCCCTCCCACATTTGCTTCAAACCGCTGCATTCTAAATCACATATGAATTATGGTAGCGTAGGTAGATTTGGTGTCACGCATTTTGGGTATCTAGAAATGATAAAAGATATACGTGTGTTGGAAAAAGTAATTTATTAGTATACACTGGTTGATGCAATAACTCGGTGGGATGATATTAAAAAAATGTAACAAAAATGTGTTTAGTATGTCATTTTAGGATATGTTACATTCAAATTTAGATTTATGCAAAAAACAAATAGGGGAGACCGGGGCAAGATGACTATGCTAACAGTTTTCGTGGTTTATTAATTTATTTTTAAGGATAGTAAAATTAATTTTACATTAGCTGTTAGAGTAGTTCTTTGTAGTATTAAATATATTAACATTTAATTTTTCAAATAAAAATAACGAAGGATATTTTTATTTTTTTATAACCTTAACAAATCGTCATCTTGCCCCAGCACTGGGGCAAGATGACTTTGACCTAGGGGCAAGATGACAACGTTGAAAAAGGTTGAACATAATTTATGTTTTGAAGATGTTACCTAGTTTTACAAATGATAACTGTGTTTGTACATCTTACTAAGTATTAAATTAAGCGTAATGCATTGTAGCGTAATGTTCAAGTGTTAAGTTGTGCAGCTAACAATAGACACAAATAAAAATACCATTTTCATGATTGGAACATAACATTCCTCATGCCACCACTCTTGGCTTTTACAGCTCTGGATCAATTCTTCTTTTGAAGGGTCACAAAATTCCACTTTCCAAGCAAGGCATCTTAGAACACTATTCTTTGAATTTGATGCAACTGCATTGCTTGGCACATATACGGGCCCACAGTAATAGACTTGGGCCTACAGGAACTCCCTTTTTTACTCCCCTTTTTAGCTTCACGAGTTTATTTTCCCTGTTTTTTTAAATAATTCTTTTTTTCTTCCGCTTTGCTCCTTGTTCAGACATTTGTTTGATGGGTGTGCTTGTAAGAATGTTTGAGCTTGAGTTTTTGTTTTCTCGCATTGTGTTGCTTTAGGCAATGCATTGAAATCAAAAACACTAACATGCTTCTTTGGTGTATTGGAATCGGCATTTGCCGTTCTGCTTCGTCTGGAGGGTTTATATGTTGCTTTTCTACTCCCAAGGTCTGAGGATTAGCTCTATTATTCTCAGTTTCAGAGTCAACAACGTCATAGTCCGCTGAAAACAAGAAAATTATGAGACTCGATACCTCATTCTTTAAACCCTTTATCGGCATTTCCAACTGTAGCTGCTTTAAAGTAAGTGGTGCTCAAAAGCTCACCAATATTTTTTTTTCTGTGATAGTTTGTTCTTGATAAATGGCCATAAAGTTGTCACATGCTTGGCTATAGTAGGTTTTTAATGGGCAGAAAAATGACGCATCAGGAGCTAGAGACGATGCGATGTGTGAAATGGCAACCCAACCATGATAATGTTTTTTCGCTGCAATATAAGATAGCCTGCAAAGCTATGTGAGATTTATGATTGTCAATAATAAACAGAGCAGGAGATTATTTGCTTGGTTTAATTCATTCAACTAGTCATTTGGTTAACTAGTTTATAACTAGCTCCTGGTCACCCGCTTTCGAACGATACCTCCCTTGATACAATGCGTCCTTTAGCATAGGCGTCGGAACCGGGGGAGCTGGGGGAGCTTGAGCTCCCCCTGGAATATTTCAAACCAGCTCAGCTCCCCCGGAAAATTCTAGCACTGCAGCTTATTGCCGTACATTGATTTCCTCAAACCTGATTTCAAAAATGTGATCTGCCTTTTTTAGGAATTTCGTAATTTCCACCCAATAAGCAACAAAAGCAGGGAGCAGACGGAGTGGTCAGTGCACTTGAATTCAACTTCACCCTTTTTTTACTGTTAAAACATCTCTTGGTTCCAGAAATGCGGAAAAGGGGACCCCGCGGCCTGCGAAAATCAGTACCAGTACCAATATGGATTTGCTCCCCACCTTGAGCTCGTGCTTCGGCTTTCGAGAGCGGCATTGCAGTTCAGTTCATATTCTTATTAGTTTTACATGCGGTGTTTTTTTTTTTTTTTTTTTTTTTTTGTCCAATGCGGTGGCGAATCCAGAATTTTGTTTTGGGGGCGGCTGAGGTAGTTAAAATTCTTACTGAGGTCTCCTTGTCATTACCAAAGTTTATCGATGTAAACGAAAGTGTTCTGTATCATTATCTGCTATCTAGGGATGTTAATGACTAATGAATCTTTCTGAGTTACATTTGAAATTATGTAAAATTTGGTATTCAGTGTTAAAATTCTAAATTTTAAATGTATATTCAAAGTTTTTTCATTCGTTTAGACATATTTGTTATGCAACTTGAAGGCAAAATTTTCAATTCTTGTTAAGGATGCAAAATAATTACGCTGACAAGGTGATGTAAATGAAATAGAAGAAAGAAAATCTGAAAGATGTTAAACAAATAGTGAAAAACAGCGAGAAAGAAGACAAAATTTTAAGAATTGATATTAAACACGAAAATTAAAGAGAGAGAAAGAAAGAAAAACAAGTAGCTATTATATCTACACTTTTTTCTCCTTTCCTTCTTTCAGTGAGTAAATGTATAAATATTTGGAACAGGTAGGGAAAAAGTTCAGAAATTTGAAGAGAAATTTAGGAAAACTAACACTCCTGTTACTGTCGCAAATTTGTGTATCAACCTTAAGAAGAGCGAAAACAAATTAACTGATAAAGATAGAATGGATGTAGGAAATTATATGCATAGACAGAGGGTGAAAGAATTTGTTTCTGGTATGGGGGTGGCTGCAGCCTCATAGCCCCCCACCCCCATGGATTCGCCATTAGTCCAATGATCACAAAAAGAGATAATAATGAGCCGGTTTGGCATTTAAATATGAATAACATGGAAGGTGCTCCAGACATGACTGAAAAAAGGTTACTAAGGTTGTTTGTACTTGTTCAAATAATGTTGAACTTGTTCAAATAATTTCAACTTTCCAAAAACTTACAGTGGCTCCCAAAATTATTCGTACACTTACGATTTTCAATGAAATACACCATTATCGATTCGTTAAAATTAATATTTTGGAACGGGTATTTAATTATAAGATCTATGATTTATTTTTTTAACAAAATTACATGAAAATTGTTAATATTATAATAAAACTTGATTTTTAAGAAATCAAAAATCAAAAAGTGCCAGAAACTTGATCTCACAAAAGTCTTCGTACACTTTGAAAAAATGTCAAAAAACTAATAAATAATCTAACTTTTTACTAAGTTATTATTTAGTAGAATATCATGCAGTATCAGCAACAGCTTTTAATTATCTGGGAATAGATTTCATTGTTTTTTTCTTTTCTTTCTTTCTTTCTTTTTTTTTTTTTTTTTGAACAATTTCTGAGTAAGTGTTCAGCCGCACTTCGAGTCTTACTGTTTCTAATTCGTTTTCCGTTTCAATAGTGTATTTTCGTAATATATCCACCAGATATCTCCAAATATGTTCTATTAAGTTTAAATCTGGCGATTGAGGAGATATTTCTAAGCTTAATGACAATGTTTGAGGCACCAAACGCAAACGTGTGCTTCTTATCGTTATCTTGATTTAAAGAAAAAAACGAAGTTGTTTCCGATTGCCAAATTTTGGGCTAATAATTTAAAATTATTTTTAAAAATATTTCACTGAACAGCATGATTCATCGAAAAATTTCAAACTTCCAAGTCCTGCACCCTCACACCAGAACACCTTCCTGATTAACTGATCCCAACTAAGTTCTTTAGATTTAATTTCTCATTTTTTTTCTATTTACAATTATGCAACAATTTAACCCAAAATGTTGAATTTATTTTTATCTTTAAGTAAGACGTTGTTCCAAAATGTTTTGAGCTTATTTATCATTGATTTTACGGCGGAAAACGTAAGCTTTCTGTTTTTCGCACGAACAAGAAAATTTCTGCAGGAAGAGGTCCCATTTAATCCAGGTAATCAGAGAACTTGGCGAATAATTTTAGGGGAAAATTAAACGAAAATGTTTCATTCAATTCTGCAGAAAATTTGTCATCACTCAAAGGTGTATTTTTCATCATTTTTTTTAACTGTATATCTCCGATCACGCTTTGTTAACTTTGCATTAGACATTTTCTTATACCTTGTTTTCGATCCGATTCTTGTCTTTAAAGCATTTTATCAAGCACTTCACTATAGAATGGTATAAATTAACTAATTTAGAGACATTTCAAACCAATTTACGACTACTGAGAGAGAAAAAACATCAAATTTCGAATTGTGTTTTTGGTTTATGTGCATAGCTGCCATTTTAAAATAATAAGCAGAATATTAGGGCATAAATAAACAAAAAATTAAAGCCAAATGACTTTACAGTGTGTCATCACAATGCAAAAATAATAAAAAAACAACTTATGATAATTTTAATCATGAATTTGTCCGAAAATATTTCAGTGTGCGATGACTTTTGTGGCGCATTTTTTTCTCTAACCCTTCGTCTTTTGACAAATTTCAAAAATAAAATCTGGCAATATTTTGAAAAAAACTCCCGAGTTTTATTCAGAACTAGTGGCACCCGCACGGCTTCGCCCGTAATAGAAAAATTAAAGGTCTTTTGGTTCGCCTGTATATTTACAAATAATGTATGGTGAAATTTCTCGCCAATTGGCTTGTACCCATGTTACGGTTCCACGTTATGATAATTTCGTATCTCGCCAATTGGCTTGTGCCCATGTTACGGTTTCACGTTATGATAATTTCGTAATTTATGATAGTTTTTTTCTTAAAATTGGAATAAAAAAAGAACCACATCGAATTTTCGAAAAATCGCTTCGAGGTGCACACCCCCATGCTACATACTAACTTTGTGCCAAATTTCATGAAAATCGGCCGAACGGTTTAGGCGCTATGCGCGTCACAGACATCATACAGACATCCTACAGACATCCTGCAGACATCCTACAGACATCCTCCGGACAGAGAGACTTTCTGCTTTATTATTAGTAAAGATGGCATAGGAATGGAGTGAAAAAAAAATGGACTTCATATTCGAATCCAGTTTCGCGTTATTTTGATTTTACTGCAAAATTTCAAGGTGTACGAACACTTTAGGGAGCCACTGTATCTCATTTTAAGTTATCTGACCCCCTCAGATTATATTTTACGAAGTTACAGTTATTCTTGTTTCTCGAGCAATCACGATTGTTTATTGCTTTCATTTGACTGTTTTGATGTCATCAAAACAGTCAAATGGTTTGACTGTTTTGGCGGTAAAATAAAACTATCATTTTATTTTACCGCCAGCACCCTCTGCAGCACCACCGTCGACCGGCCTCACGATGCTGCTCCTCTAGCGAAAACCATCTCCAGGTAGCGTCAATATCCTACGCTTACACGCATACATACACGCAAGTACAAACAAACACATACACACACACATACATACACCTACACACATACACAAACACATACACACACACGCATACATACGGACATATACACACACAACTACCCACACACTCACGCCTGCACACAGACACAAACACATATGCCTATACACACATACACATTCCCCCGCCCCCTACCACAAACACTCATTAACACAACTACCCACACACTCATACCTGCACACAGACACAAACACATATTCCTACACACACATACACATTCCCCCCCTACCACAAACACTCATACACACAACTACCCACACACTCATACCTGCACACAGACACAAACACACGCACACACCCTCGTGATTGCGAAAAACATAATTTGAATTCCAGATGTCAAAATTCAAATTTTTTCTTTCTTTTTGCTTTCTTAAAATTACTATTTTTTCATCACTTACGGATATATTTTTATGCCAAAATTGTTACCTTTCATCTATTATTGCAGAAAAAAAGCCAACAATATTTTATAGTTTCTATCAAAGACTCAAAGACTTTAAACTAAAAATTTATCTGAACAATATAATATATAGTGAACAATTCATTTTAACACATATCCAACGTTCTGTTTTTCCACCCTCCTGTTTCATCTATTCCCCTTTTTCTAGTTCTCAGAAAATAAGAAAGTCTTCCAAATGTTACGCTGTCGAAGCCTCCACTTTCCTCCATAATTATTACAGAGCGCCTCAAATTTTGTTTTCAAGGCTCAATTCCCTGAAAAATTCCGGAAGAGAGTCCTTTGAATACCTTGACCTCCAACAACATGGGAGATTATGTAATATTCCGTTTTTGGGACTTCAATTTCAAAAAAATTGCTGGACCCCTAACGCCAACAAATATGATCCACAGTCGCGTTTTTCAGCAACTACAATTTCGAAAAAATTAAGAAGAAGAAACCTCTGAACCTTTTCTGATTACATCATTGAAAAACGCTCTCTATTAGGACTTCAATTTTGAAAACTTTCAAGAGTAGAGCCCTAGTACAGCCCTTCCCCCTGCCATCATTGAAGGTTGTCTACAATTACGTTTTTAGGACTTCCAATTCGAAATATTGGGACGGAGATGTAAATCGTTCGAAAAATCGATCGAGGACAATCCTTCGAGTCATATTTTCATTAAAGGCAACAAATATGGTATATAATCGCGTTTTAAGACATTAATTTCGAAAATTTTTCAGGGAGGGTATTCGAACCTTTTGTCCCCTTAACATTATCAAAGATCACCTATAAGTTCGATTTTAGAATAAGAATTTTTAAAATTTTCCGGGAGAGACTCCAAAACACCTCTATTTCTACGTGCTCATCTTCGAGTACTAACCGACTCCTTTTCAAAACCAGAAGTTTAATCACCTCATTCTCTCCATAAACAATTGTATATATACACTATTCAATAAGACATGGAAGCTTCGAAGCCAATTTTTTATGGGGAAACACGTTTAAAAGCCTCCCTCCCCCCCCCCCAAAAAAAATTATTTTCTGGTTGCGCATCTGCTTCTGCGCCTTAGATTGCAGACACTTCTTATACTGTGTCCCAGCTCCCCCTACTTCTACAAAGTTCCTACGCCTCTGTCCTTTAGCCCCAAAGGAGAAGCGCAAGGTCGCGTGGACAAACACACAACGTTTACAGGAATTTAATAAAGTGGACAACATAGTTTAATAAATTCCGAAACACGGGCAATAGGCAAGCTCGTCATCTTGCCCCGCGTTGCTGCCCGTCATCTTGCCCCAGAATGCCTGTTTAAACGGATTCTTCACCATTGCAATATAAAAGGCGATTAATTGACATTTATTCATGGTAACAGGTAGTATTTAAACCAAGATACTCATAAATACTCAAGAGACAAGATATGTCCTATATGTATATGCAGCAGAGCTTATTTACACATGCATAAAAGTTATACCGTGGCAACGGTAAACAATCAGAGCTTCAGAACTAACACAAATATGGCGATTTCAGTATCTCTTATACTATTGCTGAACGAACAGCGGATAGGAGAGCCAGTAGCATGCAGTTGATGCAGTTACCTAGTTTAAAACGGAAAAATTAAGGCATTCGTCATCTTGCCCGGCTCGTCATCTTGCCCCGGTCTCCCCTACAGTATAAAAAGATTTAATTGAACTTTTTTTTTTTTTGAAATTTCTATACATAATCATAGAATAAGTTACGAATATATACATTTGTGTGACAAAGCAACAATTTTGTACATCTGTTTTTGTGCGGTTTATTTATTTATTTATTTTTTTTTTTTAATGTGTGATTTTTTTTTCTTTTTGTGCGGTGTATGAAAATTTCAATCACACTGGGACTCAATTAACAAAATTATTCAGAAAACTGACGAAGTTATATATAAATCGGACAAAGTTATTTATAAAATGAACGTTTTTTGTGCGATTTTTATGCGGTCCCTATCCACCGCACAAAAACGGGTTTGAGTTCACACTAAACGTTGATATAGCACATATTATCAGAAAAAAAAGACTCATCATCCAAAAGCTCACTCTTTTTTACATTAAAAAAGAGATTCATTGAAGCCTAGAAACACATGTCTGCAATTAGTTGCTAATTTGTGCTTTATCAACGTTGTGTACTGTTGTAGTATGCGTTGTATCCAAGAGACAACACATTTTTATGCGGTCAGTTAGAAACAATCTCATGGAAAAATACCACAAAATATTGCTCAAAAAAAAAATCGCGCACAAACCGAATGAAAAAGTAACGCAGAAGAAAAATTTTGATAGTGTTTCGTTTTCTACTTTAGATGTTAATGATACTTCAATGCTATATTGTGATTTTGATCTGGGATTATTTAAAAATTATTATGTACTCCAGGGGCTACCAACACCGTAGAAAGAGGCGAGAGGTGGCGAGACGTGTCCATGGCATCAGTACATATGTAGTAGGTGAATTCCTGGGGACATGACACTTGAATTTTAAAAATTAATATTCTGTCACTTGTCACATACCATTATCTTCAAAAATAAATGAATTTCTTGACTTTTAACCAGTTTTTTCTAAATATTTTGATGACTTTTAGAAAATCAAGGGCAAAATCAAGTTTTCTCTTTGTGTGTTTACAAAGCAAAAAAACTTTTTTGTTACATAGGAGAGGGTGAGGCACAGTGAGACGAAAATTTTAAAATTCAAGAAATTTAGAAGCATTTATTTAGCAAGAAAATGTTTGATGTTAATTTGTAATGTTGCTTAAGTATATAAACTTTTGAGACACATTTTTTTTTTTTTTTAACCATTTAAAGCTTTTGAGATAATATAAAAAAAAAAGGAAGCGTAAAATTTTGTCTCACTGCGTCCCACGCATGAAGCACAGTGAAACAGCATACAAGTCAAAGGGAGACAGCATATAGGGTGAATGTAAAATGTAATATCTTCAATGTTTGAGATGAAAATTAAATTATAATGAAAAAATTCAATTTTCACCTTGCATCCAAATAAAAATTTGATTTTAAGACAGCGAAAAAGATTGATTTCGCTTTTTATCATTTATTTTCGTAAGAGCTGTTATCAACAATTTATTAGTTTTATTCGGAATGTATGCAACATATGGTACAGGTTTTCAAACAGAAACAGTCAAAATGGTTTTACTTTTACATACATCGTTATCATCTACCATTAGAACGTTTCCAACATTAAAAAATGTATATATTTTTGATGGGAAATTCTATCAGAACTTCAAGTGTCCCACGAACAAGCTCTTCTAACTCAGAAGGTAGATTTTCGCTCATATCAATATACATTGGGATCTCGACTTACGCAAGGGATGCGTTCCAAGACTCCTCGCGTAAGTCGAAATTTCGCGTTGTGGAAAATCTTATGTATATATGTTTTTTATTAACATACCCAATTATTTTAGACATTTTTATACACGTTTCAAACTGTTTTACACTAATTTTTAACTAGATGTTATCGTTACTTACATAAAGATCTGAATTTTAACTATATTTCAAAAAACGCTGCATCATTTAACATAAAATTAATGTTACGATATGGATCAATGGGAGCGCGAAAGACATAAAAGAAAACAACACGGTGTGTACAGTATGCTGTAGTAATAAAGTGCTGCACTATAATAGTACTGTACAGTAGACACAATTATAGTTACATTTATAACTTAAAAAGTGAAGATAATGGTATATGCTGAGCAATCAGACCGTTATTCTAATATATTTTTTAAATACAGTAGCTTTGCATTTTCTTTTATTACGTTTCAATGTAAGGTAAACACTCTTCTTTCAGAGTCTTTATAATCCACAATAGAAGAGCAACTTGTAATGTCGTACTGTTAACATTTTGCTTAGACGCTACTCAGCGAGCGTCATATTAAAACTAAGTTCTGAACTTATACGAAGTGCCTTTTCTTGACTTTTAATTGTATGTATAGAAGAGTCACTCCATATCTAATTGTCGTGCTACCTTCGATCCACTTTTTAGTTATTCAAGTGTATCAAGAATCTTTACTTTTTCGTAAACTTTTGATGAAACAGCGTGCCTAGGGACCACAATTTTTCATCACATTTCATATTTAAAATAAAAAAAGAAAATGTGGAGTGGTTATTTCATTGGCATCATGCTAAACTAACGAATGTGAAAAATCGTGTTTTTCAAATTCCATGTTTGCCGTAGTACTGAAAAAGGGTTACCGGTTAAAACTACTTCAAACGATAGGTTTTTTTTTTTTTCTTCAAGTTATCTATACAATTTTAAACATTGAAAATAACTGAACACGTAAGGAGGGGAAAAAATATATTCAAGGTTTTGGCTCCTCTGAAAAGTGAAAATTTTTACATTTTAGCATAGTGCCGACGATTTATACACACTAAATAAAACAATGTTTAGACTAGTGCGATCTGCGGAAACTTGCATATTCAGTGATGCGAAAAGAATGAAAGTATATTCACGAAGTCAATATTAGTAGGCAATAACGAAGCAGACATTTACCACTACGATTCATCTCCAAATATTTTCGTATTGCGACCGAGGAATTCGCTTTATCTCTAAAACTTGTTGCTCGAGAAAAACTCGCGTTACAACCATTTCGCGTTAGCGGGATTCGACTGTATTGTTGTAAATAGTCCAGTGTACTTTGGGGGTCTCGCCCCTCTTTGTCGTCTACGGCGAGTCGGTGTACATCGCCTTAGGCAGTGTACTTCCGAGAGATTCGCCCTTTTTTGCCTTCATTTCATTAATTTTCTGTTCGGTGCGCTTTTAACCTAACCCACATTCAATCGAATCGCTTTAAGGTCAAGTTTTAAATCCCGTCTACCAAATCACTTTCGCTAAAAGTAGAAAGAGAGAGAGAGTGAAATTATTGGCACCCTGCTTGTAGCAGATACGAAGAAGATATGACGAGGAGAAAAACATCCATTAAACAAAGTCGTACAAAAATGTAAGTTAGCCGAACATGATCCTTGAAAAATTACGAATATTTTGGTACCTGGTGCGAGCCTCACATCGTTACTTTTCTCGAGAAGTCAGACATAGGCATGCAAGTGCAGTCATGTATCGTTTGAGCAATTGGATTGTGTTATTCAAGATTACTAACAATTTGGCAATATGGCTTAGATCCAAGAGTTCTGGGGGACTAATTTCAAAAGCGATCTGCACCAGGGTTCAAAACAAAGTGATATTATTAAACGGTAGATACTGTACTCAATTGAAATTGACTACATAAATTTGATAATTTTAATACTTCGTCCATTTATTTTTACACAGTTTCTTTCTTTTTGAAATAAATTCTAAGTTGCATTATTTCCTAAGCGAAGGGAACTTTGTAACGTGTTTAGATCTGGGAAGGGTCTACTAGTCCTTACCCCACCCTCTTCCCTTTCAACTTCGTGTCTGCTCTTCGCGAAGGTTGCTATTTTCAAAAACTGACTCCAGCAAACAAAGTGAAACATTATTGGGGCACAATTACAAGACAGTGAAAGTAGAACATTTTTGGAATCCATAAAAACAACAGAAAATAATTTCAAAGTAAATTCCTTAGGTCCTTGACCATGCTAATATCTTTCGCCCACCGCCGTTCTTAAACGATTCGCTTTCGGCTTATAGGTCACCGCAAGGACGTCACAAATAAAACCTGTTCTTTCCGGTTCCATCTGGTTTTCAAAGACTTCATTCCACTTTTTCTTGCACCGACAGATCTTCCATTATTACATAGAATTTTTGAACAGTTGAAATTACAGTGGTAAGTTATTTTTGTTCTCAAATTTTCAGATGAAGAGGAAGAAACTTCCCTGAATGCAGGAGTGTAAAAGAGGGGATCATCCCCAATAACATTTGATATGTTATTAATTACTTAATAAGTAGTCAATGGGATTGTTTTCATCAGTCAAAAATACTATTTTAATCACTGAAGTTGAAAGAATGAGCAAAAACAAAATAACATGGAGCGAGGAAAAACTTTTATTTTTAAAAAGTTTAATTTTTA
The DNA here is from genome assembly GCF_026930045.1 of Uloborus diversus. Classification (NCBI taxonomy): domain Eukaryota; kingdom Metazoa; phylum Arthropoda; class Arachnida; order Araneae; family Uloboridae; genus Uloborus; species Uloborus diversus. The sequence goes on along the minus strand of NC_072739.1, from coordinate 57,872,572 downwards.
ATTAATATTTTTAAATGTCCGATTTTTCAAATAAGGCGTGGTCTTTATGACGTCAAAAGCGAACCACTGGCACGCTGAATGCTTATGCTTTCTGTCTACCGCGTTGCCAGATTATGAAATTAAGAAGCGAATTAAATATTGCACTCTGCGCTAATGGCATCAGTGAATGGCATTTCATCACTTGTGATGCCATGTGCAGAAGTGTAAAAAATAAAATTGAATCTGCGCATCAAATAAATAATTGTTTAAAAAAATATTAAACTTTGTCAAATTATTCAAAAAATGGTCAAATTCTATGTCTTTAAGCATACTCTTTCAGAAAAAAAAAATACTTTTAAAACTTCGAAAACGATCCCATTCATAAACATAGACACCCCAATGTAATATTTTTGAAGTGATAAATTCTTAATTTTCCGAATGAAACTCCGAATTTTACCCAATAATAAAATATGAACGTATACACGTACCTTTATCTATGAAAAGAGACACCAGACGTCATTAAGATTAAAGAAAAAATGCGATATTGCAACGCTATCTCCAAATTTTCCGATTCAACAGACAAAATTTATCGAATAAGGGAATTTTTGGGAGGTCACTGGGTAACCATCACAGGGGTGCACCTGTTCATAAATTTTGATTTTGAGTTGTAAAGAATGAACCTAGTACGCAATCAAGTTCATCTAGTGTCAAAATCAAAGTTATTCGTTAATTTATAGGTCCTCCATAGTGGACAATTCTTGATGATGTTCCCCCGAAAAATAAACCTAAGAAAAGAAAATGAGCAAAAGAGAAAATCACGTGTAATACATCATTTAATCATATTAAATCACATAGATTATTGCACACTCTTGTAAAAGTTAATGGAATCAAGCCAATTTGTTTTGTAAAATCACCTTTATTTACCTCATTTAATTATAAAATCAAAGTATCACCACTTAGTATGCCCCTTCCTTTTTTTTTTTTTTTTTTTTTTTTTTTTTTTTGTCCAGCATCATTCTTACTCTACTGTGGGCATAGAGTCAAGTAGAGTTTTGTACTTTTTTTTTTTTTTTTTTTTTTTGCATTCTTGATCTCTAAACCATGTTTTTAGCAAAGCACAAATCATTTTTTTCTTTTGTTCTGCAATCAGATTTTCACTGAATGTCACAATGGCCTACCTCCTCCTTGGAGAAATATCCATGGCTAACAAAAAAGATAAAAAGTGACCGGATTGAGGAAAAAACAGCAAAAATATGTAGAAATTTATAACACTTAAACAAAACACAATATTTATGACAAAAAAAAACTTGAGGTTATAGTGCCTAATCAAGTGGAAGCAAGGATTGAACAACCCAAAAAATTCGAAAATTAAAAAATTCAGAACTTGATTCCATTGATTAACATAAGGGTGTAATTTTTGTATATTCTTACTGATAATGATAGAATTAAACTAAAATGCATAAGCACTCAGCACATCATTTTCCAATCAATTATTTTTTGAGCAATCGCGATTGCTTATTGTTCTCACTTTACCGCAGTTGATCGGTTTACCGCAGTCCTTCATAAGGTACACCGGCCTCCGCGTACAGGTGCTCCTCCTGGGCGGTGGCGGTGAACTCCTCTGGTTACTCGTCCATGTCCCAGGGAATCGACTCTATTTAAACTTGACCCACGCGACTTGACGCAATCTTCTATAGACAACAACAGCATTCAGTACTCAACATCCAGCATCATGTCATCAGCTCCAGGCATTAATTTGAATTTTTGATATTTTAAACTCAAATCATGATTTTCGCAAATATGATTGCTATAGCAGTTTGTAGAAACAATGAACTCAACGAGAAGGGTCCTATCGCAATTTGTGGTTGCGAAAAGGACAATTTGAATTCAGGATATCAAAATTCAAATTAATGCCAGGGGCTGGATGCTAGATGACGTGTACTGGATGCTTCAATTTATTTATTTTTAATTAAGCTAACGTCAAGTTTCACCGTCAGTCTAAAACGAAAATAAGCTAACGTCTACTGTTCATTAAAATTACAGGTTGCACAGCAGCTGTTTCAAAACTTAGTGATACTCAGGACTGTCAAAATTCCAATTTACGTTTTGTTCGTAGAGTAGAGATTTTAGTCTCATCTACATTAGATTCCAAGAGAGTTTATTATTATTTTTTAATGTTTTCCTTTAATACATTGTTCAGTAGGGTCCCTCTCCTTCCCTAAAAACTCCCCAACATTATGTTACATCACACTTTGTATAATTTCCAAACACAACTTGTAAGATAGAATGGATAAGAATCAAAATTAAACTTGCTATCAATTTCATCAATATGCATCATTTTCTCGCAAAATCTGTTTCTTACTAATTCCGCATTCAGTAATTAAAGTGACTTCATGATAATTTTCAAAATACCTTAGTGGCAAATCCATTAGACGATGACATTAATTGAATTGAAAGTGCTTGTTTAAAACTACGTGCTTCGCGATTCAAACAGGTGAATCGCAATAAACAGTCAATTACGGAACTGTTAACAGCTGCTGGTTTTGTATTCGAAAACACCTCATGGGCTACAGCGGATGATTAACACCGAAATTCAGGTTAATTACTCCGGGCCATCTATTAGATCTGTCATCAAAGAAGAGCCCATCGGTCTAAAATTAAATTATGCAAGGCCTTTTGGGATGTCTGACTTATCTGATGATAATGAGAGATGAACTGCAGAGACAAGCGACAAAAACGCGCAATTGCAACTTTCAATTATTATGCTTCTGTCTGGCGAACAAAAGGTCATCGATTCTTAATCGAAGAAGAAAACTATCAATTAGACTTTTAATGATCAAACCTTTTTGTTTTAGTAAAGCAAGACGTTATTTCTAAAGAATGAGCGATTAACAGAAAGTGGTGTTCTAAATTACAAAATTTGCACTTGGTCGATAGTGATGTTGAAATTTGCCGGAAAATCTCATTTTAATTTCTTCTCAAACTTCATAAAAATCTGACAGTTACATGCCTGCAATCAAGCAAAGGAACCAGCACGCACACACACTAAAACATACATAATCAACCATACAATGAATTCCAAATGTTCTGACTTTGACCGGTTGACTTCCGATCCATTGGAGCTTAAACGTTTCCATTTGTTGAATTAGGAGCGAGGAAAGTCGATTTGCACTGCGATTAAAATTATTGCCGTTGTGAAGGTGGTGAGAGTGTGCTTTCAAATCCTGAAGCAAAAATCTCAAGGCACGTGATATATTTGAAAGAAAAGCATTGGAAGAAATCCGGTTTCTTCCACTCGTTTCACGTAAAGCGCGTCCCCCATTCGTCGAATTTGAACCATGTGACAAGAGATCTTTTCCTCAACACTTCCTAAGCCAGTGATTGAACTTTCTCCCTTCAATTACTAATTCCTTGCTCTAAGGTGTCAATAAATGCCTGGAGCAACAAATCCCATTTTTCCAAAAACGCAGACTTAACTTTTGGTGGGTAATAGGAGGAGTGCTTACGTTGCGCAATAGCTTTTCCAAGACCATCCCAAACATATTCAGTAGGATTGAGATTCGAAGACCTCCATATGCGTCGAATATTCTCTTCCTCAATATGATCGTGACCTTAATTTTGGACATGGATGTATATATGTTAACGTAGAAGTCCGAAATTTGGTAAATGTTGGCATTACCTGGTGAATATAAACAGTCGTATACAAGAGATATTGGTGAATGACCGAATATTTCCGGTGCATCACTGGTGGAAGTCGACATTTTATAAATTTGATTTTTCACGGTGACATATGTGACATATATATGGGGGACACATATGGGGTCGTGCAAGGGCAGATACAGAAATTTTTGTAAGGGGGATCAAATTTCAATGGTCAACGTTATTGCAAAAAGTATCAGTTAAGCAGTGGTTCCTTCCCTCCAAATGGAGGGGTAATGTGCACCCCCCCCCCAAACTTTTAATAGATTACGGCTATAAACTAGTTGGAAAAAGCACTCACGACACGCACACGACATGTGGTAAAAAAAGGTAAACATTGATTCCATGAACTATTTTTCGGATCCAAAAAACTGAAGTTTTATAATAGTTGTAATAAAATTCTTGTCACAGGGGGGTCAGTTGACCCTTTGACCCTCTCCTGAATCCACCCTTGGGGTCGCGGGTTGTTTGTATAGTAAAATGGGTGTCGCGGCGTGAAAAAAATGTAGGAAATAACTGAAATACAGAGGTTTCACTGTACATTTAATAAGGCGAGGTCCAAAGATAGCTTGGAACCAAAATGTCGGATAAGTAGCCTGCCGTGTAAAGGTGTTTTAATTCCACAGTTAAAGTGGCTGATTTTTTTCTCCCTTTTTGAAAGAAAACGAGCTCTTAAATGGCTACCGTTCTGAGGACAATGACTGCAACATAATAGCATATTGTGAAGACTGAACTAAACAATAACATCGAACGATGCTCCACTAGTTATTAGATTACTTTACGGCGCACGACGTTAACAAGGACTAAGCAGAGAAGAAATGTTCTACTGCACGAATTTCTTAAATTTTTTGTTTTTAGAGAAGGTAAATTAGAAAACTTACTTCTCTTTGCGCCATTTTCCACCCATTACTATCACCAAAAGTTATTAAAAGTTCTTTTTCTAACACATTTCAACATTAGTTTACCACAAACAACGAGCAAAGCTGTAATGCTTTTGTTGTGTAAAATGATGTTGCCGTGACGTAGATGTGAAAATATAAAAAGGAGAATCTGTTGCTATTATTTCTTTTTATGAGATTGTCTGTTTTACAATAAAGGTATCTAGAATAATGGCCTGTGACATAGTTGAATTTTATTCTTGGTGAATTATAGTTACTAGCAGAAGCGTGCGAAAGGCCAGCATTCTACAACATGCGTAGAATATCAGACACCGATAAATAAGAGAATGCTTAGCGTCAGATATATTGCTATGAATTTTTGAAAAGTATAAAAATACCAGGGCTACGGATTCGAAGGAAAAATGACCGGCTCCGACTCAGATTCCGGGAATTTTAGAGCCTTCGGCTCCGACTCCGAATCCTATACCCCAAAAGCTGTCCTACTTCGACTCCACAAGCACTGGTAGAATTGCAGATTTTGAGGGATAGTGACCGACTCCGACCCTTGAAATTTTAAACCTTCGACTCCGAGCTCTGTCACCTCAGTCCTGAAAAAAAAAATACCTTGGCATTGTTTAGAGGAATGAAATTCATTTTAATGGAGTGAAATGTAATAAAATCTGTGATGAATTATTAAACAGAAAAGGTTCCATAAATAATTATTTTCCAAAATGAAATCATCGAATGAGGACCCCTTCTATCTTCCTCGGTGTCTATTTTTTTACTCATTACAACAAGAATATCATGTTTAGGAGCCATCTTTTACAAATGGAAACGATCTAATTATGTATTAATTACTTCACCTCTGTCTCCAGACCAACTGCTCAGCTTGGACAATTAAGGTATTAATCGAATAAGGTCAAACCCGGGGCGGGGCTTTTGAACTGAGAAAAACCTAGGATATAGGGCTTCGTTTTCTTACAGCATTACTCATTCTAAAGCAGCAACATTTGAAATGGAAAATGTTTCATGAATTTAAGCAGGGTTACGGAGTTGGAGTCAGGCTGATTTTGAAGAAAAGGAGTCTGGAATTGGGACTCTACACTTCCAGGAGTCAGAAACTGTCAATTTCCCTCCGAGTTCGCAGTTCTTCCAGAACTGCGGAGTCGGGCAGGATAGTTTTGGGGTAACGAATCACAATCGGGAGTCGGAGCTGAAGGATTTAAGATTCCAGCAGCCGAAGTCGGAACCGGTTATTTCCGCTCCAACTCCGCAGTCCAGGTTGAAACGCAAATAAATGCTGCCAAATTTTCAATTGAATAAAAGAAGGAAAAATCCAGAAGCTCAGACTTCAGAACTATTTAAACAGTCATCATATTAATGGAAAAATCCCGGACATAGCAAGAACTGAACGTGAAAATTGAGTCAGTTATGTATCCCCATATTGATGCAAACGAATCTGAAAAAATGCTTAAAAATTTATCAAAAGGGGGAAGTACTGCTGAACAAGTCCTGGAAGGGTTTATGCTGAGATATGTATTTCATACTAAATCGAGGATTTATCTATTGTAATTGTACAAAAAACTTTGATATTTTAAGTGAGGCAGCGGGAAGCAAAGGGATGAAAGTGGACTTTTTAAAAGTTTCTTGCAAAACGCATTTAAAATTTAGATCTTTGGTAGGTTTTTGATGAATTTTTTTTCTAAATCATGCTACATAGCAGCATCCACCAGAACTACTAGTACCATCTCTTGTCCCAAAGCAGAGAAGAGGTTCCAGCATTTTTCGTACTGGTTATCTCCAAAATTTTAATTTTGGCACTTGCATCCTTTTGATTCTCACTGCCTCAAATGAGAAATATAGGTAATTATACATAATTTATTCAAAGAAAGAACCAATATGTTGACGGTTTTTTAAGCATTGAACTTTGAAGTGTTAAGATTCTAGCCAAGGGAATATCCTTTTGGTGTTTATTTAGAGAAAAAACCAATTTGTTGGTGCTCTTTGATGCACTAAAGGACCAATGTATGTATTGTCAGTCTCCGAAGCGTTTAATTCTCGAGGATTGAGATCCTAGGTTGGGACGTCCTTAATGTATTTAAAAAAAGAGCCAATATAAAGACGGTCTTCTGCATCGTCAAGTTTTATGGTGCTATTACCAGTGTATTTAGCTAATTATTTACACCCCACCAATCACCACCGTACCAAATCTGGGGACGGTTTTACCGGATGTGGTAATTGGGTAAAAAAGAACAGTTCATGAGCGGCCCAGTGTTCGCTAAGAAACGGACAAACAACTGGACCTTACTTGAATACTAGAAAATCGCCCGTCAAGGTGTGACGGGGGAAAAGTGCTTCTACATTTGAACGAAACCATTGCCTGTTTCGTGATATTTTGATAGTTCAAATTGTAACCCAAACTCCAGTGGATTAAACTAAACTCCAGTAGGTAGCGTTCATTGTAGACCATTTTTTCGTTTCTTCATTCCCCTGAAACGACACAGTCTTACTAGTTAAAACAGTTAAGTTACCGGATCCAGTTTAGCCTTGTCAAAGTAAAGCATTTCCCTGCATGTCAAAAATTACCAAAAATTACTATCAAATTATCATGCTATGGCACGAGTTTCGTTGTTGACGACGTCAGAGCGTTGCTTGATCAATGAATTCGGTATATGTGCGAAAATTTTACAATATGCACACAACAATTTTGATACATATAGAAAGAAAAAGCACAAAAACATTAAGATAAACTTAAGTAAATAAGTAAAATGAAGAAAATAAGATGTGACTGTAAATGACCACAGTCTGATATTCTTATTAGATATCTATTTGAAGAAAGAACAAATCTGCTGGCTGTCTTCGAAGCATCGAATTTTGGGGAATTAAGCCCTAACCAGAAGTAACGTGCAAGTTTCAAACAATGAAAACTTTTAATACATAGAACATGACAAAATACCAACATGACCAACCGAAGTCAACCGATACCTCTGCAGCTGTTGTGTTCCTAACAGGTCATCATATAAAGGCAGAAAACGATATTCTCACCGCAGGCTTTCAATCAGCAGGTCACGGGGGTACTTGATGGATTGCATTTCGATACGCATAGAGGGCACAACACGAAAAGCAACAGGTGAGGGGACTGATTTATATTCCATCATCGTTTAAATCAACATCCATACGAACAAGCATTATTACAACTGTTTGGATTTGCGTGTGTGGTTTTCAATTGCTATGTTATTTCGGTGTGTTGTATTTATTTTTTAAACCTCCTGTAGCTAAGTGATGGATCAGTTATTTTACTTGCAGATGGGCAGTGTTGAAGATTGAGAAGATACCTTGTAATGCACAATGTAAATGTACCATGAATTTTTTTTTTTTTTTTTTTTGGAAAGTAAGATAATGACTATGATTGCAAGTATGAATACGTATGCTGGCGGAAAACAAGTACAAAGTTTTCCGCCAGCAAGAAGTTCTGGGCTAGCTAGGTTGAACCAAGGCAATTTATCAGTGGAAGATCAGGAGCCCTCTTAAAACTATTCTCCCCGTTGCAAATATGAGCTGCTTTTTTATTGTTCCAAATGCCTAGAACCCCATTAAAGGAGTAAGTTTACCTCATTTCTGGAACTAATTAACAAGATCAAATTAGTTTCCTGATCACTAACTACCAAATAAAATAATAAAAATGCAAGTTTTTGAAAAATAAAGAAAAAATTAGGGAGAGCTATGGAGATCTGGCATTAAAAGAAAAAAATGCAGAAGGGGGAACTGGCTGATGTCCCAAGCACCTGAAAATTACTACATGCATGTAGAATTGGGAACGGTGCATAATCAAAAGATTAAAAAAAACTGTCGCTACCATTCCTTTTTAAATATTGGTGTAGTTTGCCTTTATCCTGCAACTTCGGAATAAAAAAAAATGGAGAAAAAATCTCTCAGCACTTTACCTAAAAAAGAAACATTCGGAATGGATACTGGAGGAGAATAACTATTTGCTAACGTAACGCTCTTCTGCTGCATTATTTAAAACATTTAATAATGTCTAAGAATGACCAGTTTTCGATATCTGTTGACAAATAACGTCAAAAAACAGTGTTAAAGTATCTCTTACCTGGATTTGTCAATTAAGAAAAACTGGAACTAGTGAACTCGTCAATTAACACAGCCTGAAATTTCGAGGTATGCCACGAAAAAAATTCTCCCTTAAAAACAAATGTAGCGCAATACACTGTGCTTCGTGAATTTTTAGCATCAAACCAATATTTTACCAGGAGACCATACGCTAGTGTAATAAAGAAAAAAATTAAACTAGTAGCAATTGAAAGAGCATAGTAAAACATGTTTCTGGGAGAATGAATTATTTGCCCTCGCGTCCCTATCATCAAAATTTGAGGTCCTAAGGTCTACCAAGATTTTAGGAAAAGTCGCCAAACGTAGCGAGTTTCGGTGATTATGGAAGACACATTCAGACTGAATTCGCTTGGTAATTTCAATTTCTCGTGAATTTTGGCGTTTTTCTAAAAGGTTTGGCAGATTTTAAGGCTTTATATCTCAATAACGGGGGCACGAGGGCAAATAATTTTTTGTAAACAAAATGTCTCTACATGCTCTCCGTTTGCCACCTATTTCAACCTTTTCCATTACTTCACTATTCGTGGGGTTCCCTGGTTTTGAAGGAGAAAATAAGAAGTTCGGTCTGAAGTATACAATCCTATCATAAAGTAGAGTTAAACCGTACAGGTGGATCAAACCAATTAAGTTTCGCTTTCGCTTAATACTTGATATATGCTAAAACAAATATCAATTATTAGTTTCTGCTATAAAAAGCAGTTGATCCTGTATAAAGTGTATGTCAGCTATTCAGCTTAAGCGTCAAAGTTTTTTTTTTTTTCTTTTGAAATTTTTCGTGGCATAGTATTTTTTTCTCTTGATTTTAAGGTGATGAAGGTACTAATTTTATCAGAAAAAAATATACTTTTGTATGGAGTACGTAAATAATTCACTGTGTTTAGTAGTATATTTCACTGCATTTAGTAGATATGTTAGGAATGAAATTTCACCATTTCCATTGTAGCCCAAAAATCACCTAATTTGTTTCACTCTGAAAAAAATTATGACCTTTAATTTGCATTATTGCAAGCATCAAAACGGTTCAATTTTAATTTTTTTTTTTTTTTTGAAAATTTAAAACTTTTTAATAATTATAATTAAATCCACTTAAAATAGAATAGTTGCATTTTAAATTGACAGCAAGTGGTTTATTTTATTTATTTATTTATTGTAAATATTGACTTTTTTACTTTAAGTAATTAACTACATATTTAAGAAGCACAACTGTGTTGGGAAAAGGTTGCTGAAAGTTGAAGCAGAAAGAAGAGAAAGATGAAAGGAGAAAAGAAAAACGACCGAAAGCAGTCGAGAAATGACAAAAAAAAAACCCTGAAAGTAAAAAGAACGAGCATTAAAATGAAAATTCACATTTCTGTGGACCAAATACTCGTAAAATGCAATGGGAAAAAAAGGGAAGCGGAAAAATGCCGAAGATAACATCAAAGGTACAAAAAGGTACTCTTAAAAACAAAGACAATCGAGTCATATTTCTTCGAGGAACGTCTACAAAAACGTCAGTGGCCGGCAGTGATTAGACGTTGGATTTTCAAAGGCAGAAAACCGTCAGCATCCATGCCTCGTGTCTACACGGCATGTAAAAGATCCATGGAGCGTCTACAGTGTGTTCTGAAAATGACTGACTGTTTTCAAAAATTTATAACAGGAGAACGGTTAATAATAAAAAAGAAATTCTTGCAGAAAATTCATGTGGTGGGCGCTAAAATTTTTCCCCTCAGAGTTCCAAATTTTTGTTCAAAAATGTTTCAATAGATGGCGCTGCACATTGTAAGCCGGTAAGTCAAAAAAGAAGAATTGACATTATCCGATTTTTCCTCCGATTGCGACATGGGATTAAAGCCGACGATTGTTTGAAAATATTGTTTTGTTCTTTCGTTCATTATTTTCGAAAAATTATGATGTAATTTTCTATTTTTTTTTCTTCGATTTACGGGCTTACTATCTGCAGCGCCATCTGTTTGAAAATTTTTAAACTAAAATTTGGAAAACTAAGGGGGGGGAGGAACCTCATTTTAAAAACAAGACAAATTGGAAATAGGGCAGCAAACTGAAAACTCTAGGAGAACCCCTAATTCACCTCACACACAAAAATTGCTCCTGATGACATACATCAGGGGCGGATTCAGAAATATTTGTAAGGGGGGGGTCAAGTTTCAATGGCCGGCGTTATAGGCAGGAGTGCCCATCCCCTCAAAGGTTATGGCAACACCCCCCTCACCCAACAGGGGCATGCACGGGGGAGGGGGAAAGTACACCTGTTGGCCCGGACCCGAGCCTGAAGGGGGCCCAATATTTTTAAAACTACGCGTGAAATATAGGGGTAAACAATATAAAGGGAGGGTCATTTCAAAATTTCTGTACACGCCCCTGTCCCCTAATGAGATGAAAACCTATTCAAATCCCTTCTCCCTTTAAAGTAGTAAAGCTCATTGTATTGTGCTTTTGAAAATGAACAAAAAGAAATTTTTTGAAAAAAAAAAAAAAAAAAAACAGACTTTGAAATTGCTCTAAAAAGTGAAAAATAATTTTATTCCTTAAACACCATCGATAATGCTTTTAAACATAAATTTTGAAGTTGGCGCAAAAACAAAACGTAAAATCCAGTGTAACCATGCTTCGTTCATATGTTTTTTCAGAAAAGCATCCAAAGTTACGAACGAAACATTTATATCGTTATTCAAATATGTTGTCATCAATGCATAATTTATGTGATAGTGAAGAAACTGGGCCTGGTTAAATTTATAGTTGTAGTTGAGTTATGGCTGTGAGTGATTTTATCTATCGTTTTTGCGCCAACTTCAAAAATTATGTTTAAAAGCATTATCGATGGTGTTTAAAGAATAAAATTATTTTTCACTTTTTAGAGCAATTTTGAAGTCGGTTCTACATTTTTTTTTTTTCAAAATTTTTTTGTTTCATTCTTTTTAGTGTAAATGTAGGTATTTCAGAAATAGTAAGAAGTTACCATCACGAAACTGCACCTTATTTTTTTTCATAAAAATGCTCTATACTAAAAAAAAAAAAAAAAACTATAAACACGCTTTAAACTTGAAGCGATTGGGACTAAAAATTTATCTTTGCTCCTCTTTGGAATTAATGTGTAGTTAATTTAATTATAACCATTTAAGTATTACGTTTTTCCTAACTAATTTACATTTCACAGCATTTAAGTTGCTCTTGATGCAATTCTGTATTTTCTTACTTAGCTCCCATCATTTGTTATTGGCATAGATGATAACGAAAAAAATACTACTGTAGCTGAGGCAAACCTAATGGAAGCATTGTGAAGGTTAAGCAAATCCTAATCACTGCATCACCTCGCTTCCAGGTTAGGTTTACTCTCACTATGGAGCAATAGCACTGAAGAAGGGAAGATTTCGATAATTCACATAGTGTTCTATAAATCAGCAAGATTACCAAAATAAAATTAATAGCACCAAAAATGAAACGACAGCGCCAGATTCCCGATTATTATCGAAATATCCCCCCTGAAGAAACTTGATGCTTGCTTCAGAGAAGCCTTCATTCAAAATTATCATTACAATTACTATTAATGTTACTGTCATATGGCACCAAACTTTCATAACAATGGGTTTTAAATTTAATCATTTAATAGGGAAATTGCATGAAATTTATTGTTTTTTGCTCATAACTTTTTTTCTAAAGGACAAATATGGTCAAACAAAGTAATGGGACCTAAGTTGAGCCATCCCCTATCCATTAAAAAAAGAATCATCAAAATCGGTTCACTAGGTGAGACGCTGTGAGTGGACAAACAAAAAAAAAACATACATGCGGTATGAACTGATAACCGCCTCCTTTTTGAAGTCGGTTAAAAAGAACTCAAAATAGTAATAGCCCAGTAAATGAGCAACCAAGTCATTCCTTTGAATTGTTGACGCGTTGAGAAGAAATATCTTACAGAACGAAGCAAAAAATCAGGTTAACATTGATTCCATGTACACACATTTTTTCGAATTCAAAAATTTGAAGGTTGTTAATAATCATAATAAAATTCTTGTCACAGGGGGGTCAACTGATCCTTTGATCCTCCCCTGAATCTGACCCTGATACACATTACATTTCACAGAAGTTCATAGCACTTCACTTCCTCAGGAAATCAAGGATGTTACGCACGTAAAGGTAAGTCTTGGTGCAAGTGTGTTGCATTGCTTTTAAAAAAGGGTTTTAAATGCTACTCAGATCCAAAAAATGAAAAAATTAAACTCATCGTCAACTATTTCGTGATGCAATAGATTCCTGATTTACCGGGACTGGTTAACCCAGATTGCGGATTACCCGATACACTTACCTCCCCGTCCAAAAAAAAAAGAAAGGAAAAATGAATTTTCCTTCCACCATTTTATGTTACAGTAGATTCTCGATTTACCGGTATCGTATTATCCGGATTGCGGATTATCCGATATTCCCCGTCCCTAAAAGTTAATAAATTATTTTGAGCTATGTAGAGGACACGCACCTGCGGGGAAAATTCTGCTAAGGAATTTGCCATGCAGAATTTATCGCAGAGCAAACAGAAAGCAGAGAAAGACATCTATAATATCATTTCCCCCAAAACAAAAACCAAACTGTAAATATCTATTATGTAATAGTAAAATCTAGATAAACATTAAAATTTCACTTTTTTATAATGATTTTGCTTTATCCTCCGCATATATTAATGGCCTATTTCCTCAAAATATACATTTATTCGATTATCCGGAATATTTGTTTATCCTGACCAAGTAACAAGGCATTTCCCAACCGCCCCGATTAATAAGAAAGTCTGCTGTATGTCATTAACAATGTCAATTTTCAATTAACTCACTCTTAAGCCGAAGCAGGCAAATGAAGTTTTAATCTTTTCGCGCAGACTACTGGAATTGGTAAATGGTCATGTTGAGCTGCTATCGGCTGTTCTCAATTCGAGCACCCTGAGGTGAAAAGGCGGCGACTACCCCAGTAAACTAACCGATTTTCGAAATCTCACCCCCTCCCCGAACTGTCGTCCTTCGGATACATTTATTATTAATCTCAGAAAGCTTGATAGAGACATGACCATGGTAAAGTATTGAATGTGGCAGATAAAAGTTCTTGAATGAATGCAAAACTGCAAAAATGATTAACGTTGGTGCATGACATTGAAACAATTTTAAGCAAAGTATTCGACGAAATACAAGACAAGAGTCTGCGCACTTGGTCAAATTTCCTTCCTTTTTAATCTAATAATTGTCATTGTTGTTCTTTTTATTTATTTATTGGTTTGATATTTTTTAAAAATTTATTTATGTTATTTTTCCTTTTTTTTAAATTCACAATATTAATTTCTTTTTATTTTATTTTATTTTTCATTTATTTTATTTATTCATTTTTTATTTTATTTTTAAAGTTAATTTCCTTTATTTATTTTTTATTTCATTTACTTATAAAATTTTATTTTTACTTTTTCATTTTTATTTCCATTTACTTTTGATAAATTAGTTTATTTATTTGTTTGTTTGTTCATTTATTTATTTACTTGGAGGGAGGAGGGAGCAATTATGGACTGTTTATTGTTTTCGTTATATCGCGTTTGTTGAGTTTCTCTTTTTAGGTTATCTTATCTCAGGATATGTTTGTTTATTATTTACTACAGCACAATTAAACCTCAAACTGGTATTATAATTTTCTTCACTCAAAATCATTCGTGGTAAAACCGAAAATATCGTCCAACATCTTACAATCCAAATTCAAATATATTTTATTTAAATTTTAATCTGGAAAAGCAGCCGAAAAAACACTTGTTGTCGAATGTTTTCTCACCCATAAGCTCAACTCTTTCGCATTGGAAAAGGACTTTCTTGTTCCCCCGAAACACGTATATGCAGTTCTCTGCAAATTTGTGCGAGTAACTTAGTGATTTTTTAGTATTATTATTATTATTATTATTATCATTATTATTATCATCATCATCATTATTATTATTATTATTATTATTATTATTATTATTATTATTATTATTATTATTATTATTATTATTATTATTATTATTATTATTTAATGTGGTTGGTTTTTAACAAAGCACAAAACAAAAGTTTATTTATGTTGAAGCGGAATTGAGCAATTTTGAAGCGGAAATTTAAAATTGTATTCAAATATAACCAAAAAGAGATACCGAAAAAGTTCGTTTTAGTATTTGAATCGAGATAGTAGTGCTTCTTATGTATATATGTTGCGTCGACGTTTAATGCAGAAAAAAGAATTGTCTTATTAATTTAGATTTTTAAATTTCTAGCCCCCTTTTTTTCCGGACAACTACTTCTCTTTAGTAATGAGCAGTCAGAATCATGTTCAGATAGTAATGATTAGCAAATTCAATATAATAATAACACAGCATGTTTATGGGAGCATCCCCCTTCATGTGACGGTATGCATTGCAAGGCCGTTTCTGAATTTCCCTTACGTGCGTTAGTCTATTTTTTTTTATGAAAGATGAAAAAAAAACATGAAGGAAGGCTTAATATGCCTCTTAAAAATATCGCTAGAAACAAAAAAAAAGTCAAAAATAAACATTGAAAAATTAAAAGTTGGATAGTAGGGTTTTGAGAAGTTTAAGATTGATGAGCAATAAAATACATAACTTATAGCATCAAAATAACCTTTATGATATTTTGGGGAGAATCTGCTTTTGCATTGTTTAAAATGTGCTTCCCAGCCCCGTTATTTGTCATTAAATTTCTTCATTGCCCATTCAGATTCAAAATAGCTTGCTAGAATTATTTTTTATTGTACATTTAATCTTCAGTTTGCCTCTCGTGAAATTGCACGCTTAAACTAGTATATTGTGGCCATCACGAAACTTTCTTCTATATTTTTCTTGTGAATTATGATCAATCCCTATGCTTGAAGAGAATGCAATATTCCCAGCAACAAAAAAAAAAAAAAAAAAAAAAAAAAACTTGACCACCGTCCGAATTCCTGAATTCCCGCAAAAGCAAAGCAAAGAACGACTTGAAAGTTATTTTAAAAGCCTTGCTTGAATTAATTAGATGTCTTATTTGTTAACAAACATAAAATGGCAACAGTTATTAATTTTAAATCATTGCGATAATATTTCCGATTATTTCCCAAAAATTAAAATCACGTGAAATAAGCAGACGACAATACTACAATTTATCTTTCTTATTGTCGCATTTATAAAGCTATTTTTATTTACACAAAAAAAATCAGCCCCCATGGAGCGATTGGCGCCAAAATTGAAACAACGCTTATTTACAAATAGATTCACATTTATTCCAAATTTCATCCAGAACGTAGCATTTCTTCTTGAGATATGGCACTCACAATGAAAAAAAAGAACATTCGATTGCGCCACCCCCCTTTTCAGCTTTTGACACCAAAATAAAATCAGCTCTTATACTAAGGGCGACTTGCCGATACATTTTTCTCTCATTCCGTTCATTATTTCTTGAGATACAGCAGTCACAATCGACGACAAAAAACGTTCTATAGCTCAACCCCCGTTTGAGTTATTGACACCAAAACTGAATCAGCACCTGTTCCTGTTAATGGCAACATATGGAACAAATTTTGTTTAATTCCGCAAGTTACTTCCTGAGGAATAGCAAGCACGCGTAACTCAGAAAACGTCCCACTGCTCCACCCCCCTTGGAGGAATTCGCGCCAAAAACCAATGGGCACAAGTTCACATAGGGGCACATATGTGTACCAAATTTTGTTCGATTTCATGCGGTAGTTTTTGCTGTAGAGCGGCCACAAAAAACTGGTCACTCACAGACGTGACACACACACATACACACAGACAGACAGACATTTTCCAAAAATAGTCGAAATGGACTCAGCACACCTCAAAACGTTCGAATCCGTCAAAATTCGAAATTCGAAAATTTGCACGAATCCAATACTTTTTTCTATATATTAGATATAGAAGAAAGTAATAATAGAAAAATAAATAAATTCGCAATCCTATATAAAGGTTATTAACGGTTGAAATTTACGGCAAAATTAAGCCTAACAATTTGAGAAATTGTAATTGATACAAATCATATATCATCAAATAGTTTTTTTTTTTTTTGTTACATGCGAGAGGCATATTCTGTATTCAAAAATCAGTTTTAAATGCTTTACAAGCATATTTGTCACAATTTGTAGCCGTTGATAATTACGAGAATATTGATCTGATGCAATAAAATCCATGTTGATGTATGCGAAAGTAAGCTAGTTTAGTTCTAAACGGGACTTCTTGTTTTTATAAATAATGAACCTGACTAACGGAGAAAAATATCCACAAATGTTTTTTTTTTTTTTTTTTTTTGTTTAATCTACACACACAAGAAGGTTTTTCAAAAAATGTGCAACAATCCAAGTCACTAAAAAAAAGCTTCTTTTTAATTATTATTTTTTTTATTTATTTATATTTATTGAATTTTCAATTAAAAACATAGTATAAAAGAAAAGGTTTACTTGATTATCACTCTGTTTATTGTTTTTGCTAACATGAAAACTGAAGAGTAATGCAATGAAAAGAGTTGAATTGTCATTAGAGAAAAGTCTCATTAATCAAGATTCTATCACACAGATCTTCACTTAATCCAGACTGCTATTTAGATGTATATACTGTAGGAATAACAAGCGAATAAGGTAATAATATATTCTTGCAGCTGCAGCTGTATTTTGCATTACTTTCATGGATTTTTGTAATTTTCTCTTGTGCACTTTGTACTACGTACAGTACCATGCGTATACATACCCCATGCGAAAAATATCCTCTGTGTTCGAAGGTTATTATTCTATTTTAGTCAAATACTTTTAACTTCGGGGGGGGGGGGGGGACTTGAAAAAAAATTAAAATAATCGAAATTTATCCGCAGTACAGTTGCAAACGTGTTGTTTAAAAAAAAAACGCTTGGGGGCAGGCCCGGATCTGCGTGCTCGCAAGCCCAGCAGCGTGGGAGGGCCCATTTCTTTAAAGGGTCCAACGAGGAAAAAAGAGGAGCATTTAAGACTTGCTGACGTTGTAAATATATACTATTGGCCTCTGGGGAGGGGGCCTACAGATTTTGTTGCAGGGATGCCAAAAATTTATAGATCTCAGCTTGCCTGCGGAGGTAGAGAAAGAAAGGACCAACGACAAAACGAAGCAAAAGGGGAAGTGTCCGTGCGCGAGTTTTCGTGCAAGCGAAAGACTAGCGCCATCTATTTTTTGAATTATAAAGCTTCTTTAGTAAATCAACAAGTTCTTTTTCTTCAAAATGAAAAAAAAGAACTTGAAAAAATTTTAAAACGATCGAAATGTATCCCTAGTACACTTGAAAATGTCTTTTTTTTTTTACAAAAAAACTGAACTCCTTTCCTGAGGGATGGAGAGAAAGGAATAACGCAAAATTGGAAGTGTCCGTGCGCGAGGAGTTTTCATGCAAGCAAGAGACTAGCGCCATCTATTTTACGAATTTTAAAGCTTCCAATGGGGTGAAAAGCTACGATTCTATTTCGGATTTCAGTTTGTTTCACAAATTTAGTAGGGGTGCCGCGACAGAAGGTCACCGGAGGTCACAGTGACTTCCCAAACCTTCCCTTATTCGGCAAATTTTGTTGAACGATTCGGCAAATCCGAGAAACAGCATTGCAAAATTACTATTTTTTTTAATTTAAAAAAAAAAGTTCACAAGGCGGGCCACTGCGTTTTTTTTTTTTTTCTTGTGCCCTCGTTTCGGTGCGACTTCGGTATTTTTTCATTCGAAGAAATTCGAAGTTCATTCGACAAATTCAAAAATCCCCTCGCCCTCCCCCAACCAAAAAAAGTTCGGGACGCCCCCTGAACATGAATATAACACATCAGTATTTTTGATTCCCCCAGATTTCAACTCAAAGAAGAAAATAATTTCATAAAAAATGTACAAATGTGTTTTTGAAAGATTTGTCAATGATCTTAGCTAATATTTTTTCTTTTTAAGTACCAATCAGTTAAATTACGGAAAAAAGGAAGAAAAACTTTAAAAAATTTGCTTTATATTTTTTTAGCTTAAGGTAGGGTAAAATTGCTTTATAATACACGCTTTACTTCAAATTAAAACTGAACATTTATATCTTCCATCTTATCGGTGTTCACCAGCGCAAAACATACAGTTTTTTTCTTTTTTTTTTTTTTTTTTGAGGGAAGAGGGGGGAGGGGGGAGCGATAGTTGTCAGTCAAACTCTAGATTGGGAACGATGAGCTTAAAAACGTTTGGAACCACTCGTTCAGAATGTCAAATGAAAAACGCAGGAGAGGGAAGCAAATTACAAAACAGGAAGTCCTATCATTACTCTATGCTTCTTTTACTCATACATAAGTTTCCTGCTTTTAGAAACCAATTTCTGGCTACTGTAGAATTTCATTAATCGAGACTAATAGGAGATCAGGGTCATTCGAAGTAATGAAAGTACGAAATAGGCAAAACAACTTATAAATTGAGCTAAGATGCATAAATAAAGTACTTACACAGTAAAGTTGTAATTTGAATTCAAGAGAATGAAATATAAAATTAGAATAAGAGAAAATTACGTAAAGAAGGTATAGGTATATTTTATGTTACTCTTACAATAAAAAGCAGATGAAAAACTAATTACAGTTGGCTTTCTGTTTAACGAGTTTCAAGGGACCACAAAAAACCGTCCTTAAGTAGAATGCGTCCTTAACTAGAATGCTTTTAAAACTAAATGGGACCATCTGGGACCGTGAAATGCTGTCGTTAAACAGAGAGCCAATTGTATATATTTATACAGTATTTACATCTAATTGGTTGTCCGGATTAAGCGAAGTCCGGATTAATCGGGTCCGGATTAATAAGAATTTACTGCTTTGGGCTTCAAATGTGCCAAAACCACTAGTAATACCGAAGTAGATGTTCAGTTGCTTTGGAAGGTTTCAGATTAGTATTTTTTTCGGTTCGTAACATTGAAAATAACGGTCCGCAAGGGATCAGCGTCATGGGCCACATATGTCTCGATTGCTGGAGGTTTAGAACCCCTGATTTAGACTTAACTTTTAGTAAAGAACGAATTTTGTAAAACAAGTCCAGCGAAAAACCACAGCCAAAAGACGTAAAAAAAAATGCAGTTAATTAGCCACTAAAGTAACAAATAAGTGACATAGTACGAGAAGTTAATGCAGTTGCTATAAGAAAAGAATTAATCAAATTTTTAATCAGAGTATCGAGTACATTAAATGCACCAAAAACTGGATAAGCCAGTCTTTGGTCACATATTGTTTACCATACACATAACTTGAAACTGAACACCCATCGGCCAGGTAGAGTTTACATTTCAAAAAACATTGCAATTGGGTCAGAAAGTGTTTTAGTAGTAACGGAAGTCTACATAAATTGCAAGTTCAAAGTCTGGAAGCAGGCAAGGAACTTTCCCCAAAGCAGTGCCCCACAAAAACTGATGACAGTGGATTTTTATGACCACTTCCTCTAGTGAAAAGATTTCAAATTCTAACACGTTTCATCTCATCATTAAAAGTATATAGTGCTTAAATCAGGCCGGTTCTATGCGATATGCGATAGGGTGATAGGATATTAGTTCAATGACTTCAATACCAAATTTTCAATAGAATGTATTGAGACTTTATTCAATAGACTTTATTGAGTTAATTTGATTAATCGAAATTTTGTCACTATGTGATGTAAAGCAGGGATAAAGTTATGTTTTTTTTTTTTTTTTTCAAAGGCTTGAAAAATACTCCTAGAGGTTTTTTTAAAGAAGATGAATTCATTAAAGAAGCAAGCAATGTACGAAAACAGTAAAGATCATAACAGTAATGAATTGCTTTAAAAAAAAAAAAAAAACTATCTTTCAAAGAATGAAATGGAAGATGGCAACGAGAGAAGATTTGCTTACCATTTTGATTTTTTAATGTTTAGAATGATTTTTAATGTTTTGTTTTTCCAAAAATAGCAAAACTTTGTTTCTCTCCCCTCTCTTTTATCTGCTATATTTAATTTTTGTTTTAAATACGAAGCTTGAAATTGCTCGCACGAATTTTCAAGCTGTATTTCCAATTTTCAATGCGTGGAAATAGAATTATGTAGAGGCGTTAAAAATATCTTTGATTAAAGTTTTTTTCCCTTCACAATCACAACCATTTTAGTACCTGGTTTGAAGTTCGTTCACATGGTAAGTGTGAACACAATTGAAATTGTGTTCTCTCTCTCTTGTTGTGAATCTCTCTCTCTCTCTCTCTCTCTCTCTCTCTCTCTCTCTCTCTCTCTCTCTCTCTCTCTCTCTCTCTCTCTTGATTTATTATCTCTATCTAGCTCTACTCACTCCCAACCTCCCTTGGTTATCAACATTTCATAGGCGTTTTATTTCCACTCCGTGCAATTAAAAAGCTAAGTTTCATTTACTTGAGGTTGATTTTAAACCAGCGGCACTGTTGTTCGCCAATGATGTAATTATTACTGTCATGTAACAATGTTATCATTTTGTTTTCTTTCATTTCATAGGTTAATTTTAATTTATAATCTTTTGTTTGGGTTTCACTAATCCTGATTTATTTAAATATTTATATTTCATTTATTCATTTGCTTATTTATTTTATATTTTATGCCCCGCTTTGTACTAAAGTTTGAGTTTTAGGTTAATTTTAATTTATAATCTTTTGTTTGGGTTTCACTAATCCTGATTTATTTAAATATTTATATTTCATTTATTCATTTGCTTATTTATTTTATTTTTTATGCCCCGCTTTGTACTGAAGTTTGAGTTTTAAATTTAAATTTTTATTAAGTTAGGAATAGGTTACTCTTATATAATTCTAAAGATGGTAACTTTCGGTCATTTTGAACTGTGCTTAATTTGAAGCGGACAGTAATAAAAGTTAAGGGCCGTCCACAAATGAAGTCACACTTTAAGGAGGAGGGGATTCGTCACATTGTGATAAGGGGGAAAGAGGGGGATATAGTGAAGTGTGACATTTTGTGACAAACGGGGGGAGAGAGGCAAAAATTTTGAAAAAAATGTGATATCATTTAAGGACAGCCCCCAAGCAGAATTGCTGAGTGTTCATCTTATTGTTGGTTTCATTTGCATCACATTAACTTTCATAGCTTCATTCTCTTTTTATTAAAATTCAGTAATTTTGCTCTTTAATCAATATTAAGTATAACAAGTAACACTATTTATTGGTATTTCCAATTTGAGAATTTTTAATAATTCTTTTTCTCCCTTCTCCTTTTGGCGCCAATGGTTGATTGGTGCATTGGGGTGGGTTGTTGGTGCAATCATACGTTCTTTTTTGTTCGTCGTAACTGTTCTGAAGAAGTAATGCGACGATTTAGATGAAATTCCGGGGGGGGGGGAGGAGTAGTATAGAGAAACAGGCAATAATTCAATTTTGTCGGCAATCTCTCAAAAAGGGGGTAATTTTTGTCATCGTTTGCGTGAGGTATAAGCAGCTTATTGAATCAACAATGTGAAAGAAAAATTATACAAAAAGATATATTTTCAAATACAACTCCCTCAAAAAACGGTTAGAGTTAGGGACCGAACAAGATTGGAAATTCGTTAAGTGTTTCTGTTAAGCCAGTTTTCATTTTTGTAAAACTTTAATCGCTGAAGATATTAATTAAAATCCAGATTGCCACATTTCGCTATTTGATGGTGAAAACATTCTTGCACATTTAAAATATTGGTACCAATCCGAAGATAGATTTTTTTTCTTCGCATGTTGGAATTTGTTTGGAACTTCCATGTTACATAGAACTAAAATTACAACTATCGCTAGCAAATTTTAAATAAAATTCCAAACCTTTCACGCATTTTTTTGTTAACAAACGATAGGAGAAATCTCAAAGATTTAAAATGTTTATCAATTGGCATCTACTACGGGGTGTTCTGAGATTGACTGATTTCAAAAATTTATAACAGGAGAGCGGTTAATGATAGAAAGTAAATTCTTGCAGAAAACTCATGTAATGGACTGTAATTTTTTCCCCCTAGAGTTCAAAATTTTTCAATTGATGGTGCTAGAGATAGTAAGCCTTTAAGTCGGAAAAGAAGGATTGAAATTCACTGATATTTCCTCCGATTGTGACTTGTGGCTGCAGCCGGCGGTAGACATTTTGAAAATATTGTTATTTTTTTTTTTATTAAAAACATTTTTCGAAAAACTATGATGTAATTTTCTATCTTTCTTTGAGTTGAGATTTTCTATCTTGTCTTACGATCTGCAGCGCCGTCTATTGGAAAATTCTTGAGCTAAAATCTGGAACTCTGGGGGACAAAACTTACGACCCACCACATGAATTTTCTGCAAGAATTTTTTTTTTATCGGCACCATTTTACTGTTATAAGTTTTTGAAACCCGTCAGTCTGTGTCAGGACACCTTGTATTTGTAATTCACAGTTCTAGAACCTGAAAGCGTCGCCTTGCGGTGATTTCAAAAGGTAGCCTAAGAGATGAAACATTTCAAATTTTCGTCAACAAGGCGGATGTCTCATTGGAGATGTCATGTCCAGACGAAAGTGGTGTGTCTTGGTGTAACCTCTTTGAACAGAAACTGCAGCGCTCCCTGTAGTTCATTTGAATTGCTATTTCGTAGGAATTCATAAGAAAAGTGTATGAGAAAGTTCCGTGGTGGCCACAACATACTTATGTTGTATAATGTTCTTGTATGTTTTCAGCACACTTTTATCTACCAGTATTGGTTAAAATTTAAAACAAATTAATTAAACTTGGATACAAATGACGCATTAAGTCTCATGTTCGTAATGTTTCTAATTTATGAAAACATAGCCTGCAAACTTAAATGGAGTATAAATTCCAATCAGTTATACTTCATTTGTTTCGTTTTTCTGTTTTTTCCTGTTGTTGCTTGTTTTTGACAGTATTGCGCTGAAGCAAGCCGCGTTTGCAACATTCACATAAAATTCTTCCTTTTTGGACAACAATACTTTAGAAACACTGAATGGAACGAAGCGAAAGAAAGAACGCTATTTTCTAACTTTTGTTTCTTAAAGTTATATTACTTCTTTGGTCATAAGTTATTCAAACTCGCATCGGTGCGATATAACTAACTATTTTTTCAGATGATCATTTTTAAAAAGTCTTAAATCGGCAATGACCCAGTTAAATAAATGATTACGCAAACAATTTTCAGCCGTATACGCATTCACAAACCTCGCCTAGATAATAAACTGAATGACTTTCAAGACTATTCGAATAATCGGTTTTTTAAACAGCCAATATTAATTTTATATCAAAATATGGGCCAAGGCTTAGAATGTCAGCATATCTAAACATATTGATAGCCGAACTACATATTGAAGACAGTCGAACAAACGGCCCATTTTTCAAAGAAAGAAGAATAAAACACAACTTAAATGGATCTCTACAATGCGCTTAATTTAAAGCATCTATTTTACAGCGAAGAAATGTCTACCACGAAGAAATTTAATCTTGCAAAATAGTAGTATATTTTAAACAAACTAGGAGATTTGTAGTTGATGCTGCAAATATGGTCGCTAACTTAAAATAATTAATCAATATTTCGTCATAAATTCAGGTTACAAACAGAAGATTTTCTTTTACAATTATTCCGTGAAACTTCTTTCTGACCCAACACATACAGTTGGAATCAGCATTATTTATTTTGTAAAATTAAATTTTAGCACTGAATGAATGAACATTGCCGGATGGTATACATTAGGAAGGTTTGGATTTAAGTTAAACCAACCTTTTTGTGTTTGCATAACCTCTTAAAAGTTTCTTCAGAAAAAAAGTGGTTGAATTGTATACAACAACTTTGAAATTACAATTAATCTTTTATACAGTCGTCCCTCGCTGCTTTGCGCTTCAACTTTCGCGGCTTCACTATATCGCGGTTTTTTATTGTTTTTTTTTTTTATTATTATTATTATTATTTTCAAATATAGTAAATAGTCTTTTTTATGCGCTCGGGCAAACATATTCTACAAAAGAATAACAAAGTATGTGTCTTTTAAGTAAGGTAAGCTTTTAAGTAAGGTCTGAGGGCCTAGTTGTACTAGTTGAGGGAGTGGAGGTATGAAATCGCCGAAGAAAGTGTAGGGAATCCCGTTTTAACCGTTAAGCACTAACTGGAAAGTATAAATCACCGTATTATTACTAGGGGTTAAATACATCTGTAAATGGTGTTCAACAATGTGCTAGCTTTTCAAGTTGTACACGTAAATGTAGAGGAAGACGGGGGCCCCTACGGTCACTAATGGGCAATTGATTCTTCATCGAACAAGTTGAGGTTTTTTCATAGATTAATAGTAGTGTATAAAAACTGCGTGTGTGTGTGTGTGTGTGTGTGTAGTTTATTTCTCAATAATTAAAATTCTTTTTGTGATGATGGAAATGCGCCAGGAAAGAGACAAAAAAACCTTGTTTTTACGCAGCACTTTCGATCCCAGAGTGTGTACAAAAATAGTTTAAGACGAAAATAAACTAATGAAATTAACTCCACTCTCATATTTTTCACTAAGTCTTTTTTTAAAAACAGGGATAACCATTTTCTACCTCATAATAAAAAAAAATTTCCTTACCTACCAGTAAGAAAAATCTGTTTCATTTGTATAAGAATAAATCATTCCACCACATAGCTTGATTTCCTGTTCAATTCACTTTCTATCTAGTATTTCGCGTTGTTTACGTGAAATGTGAATATCAAATTGAAAATAAGTCCCGACCAGACCAGAGCTAAACGATTCTAGCTTTCCGAATAAAATGTTACACAGTGGACTCCCTTTATCTGAACACTCCCTAATGTAATATCCCGATATTCTGAACGCATTTTGATAGTCCCGGCGACACTCTATTGACCAGACAAACTGTTATTTGTCAAAACCTCGAAAAAAAGAGCCTTTTGCTCTGGCGCAAATTAATTAATTAATTTGCGCCAAATAAATTAATTCTCATGTTCTGTCTGACTTCCAGGCATATCTGAGTTATAGTGCCTAGAAAGAGTAGTGTGCCGATCGGCGGGGAAAAAGTGAGATCAGATCTGAGGAAAATCCAGGTGGCGCTGCACTCGAGTAGTACGTAACGTAACTTACGTAACTAAGGAAGGATCCTTACGTAATTAAGGAATGGCCCCTAAGTATTCAAAAACAGCGCGTCTCTTATTCTCTACTAATAATAAAGCTGAGTCTCTCTGTCTGGATTTCTGTCTGGATCCCTGTGACGCGCACAGCGCCTATACCGTGCTCCCTTTTCATGAAATTTAGTACAAAGTTAGTTTGTAGCATGGGGGTGTGCACCTCGAAGCGATTTTTCGAAAATTCGATTTTGTTCTTTTTTATTTTTAAATTTTAAAAACAGTTTCCGAAGCAGAATTATCATAAGATGGACGAGTAAATTACGAAATTATCCTGACGTGGAATCGTAAAGGGGAAAGCGAATGAACATAGCCAATTGACGAGAAATTCATCATCCATTATTTGTTAATATACAGGCTAATCAAATGACCTTTTAATTTTCTCCTTCGGGCAAAGTCGTGCGGGTACCGCTAGTTACAAAATTAAACTGCTTCTAAATTCTTGAAGCTAATTAAAATTATCAGGGCTTCTCAGTCTGAGTCGAAGAGTCGGAGTTGCTTAAAAACCTACCGACTCCGACCTGTTTTTTTTTTTTTTTTTTTTTTTTTTTTTTTTTTTTTTTTTTTTTTTTTAAATTTTCAAGGACTTTCCTTACATTAAAAAAATAATTGGGCCACTTGCTCCGATCACATATATAACTACATACTAATTTGCAAAAAACTGCAATTGGCAAACAGCTGGCTAGATTATTTGTTGAATTTTTGGTAATACTCATCAACGTCAAACTGCTAGTTTGCTTATTTTTACAACGTTCTTTAGAACTTGTCAGCAAACGGTTTTGTTGTCGATAATTCTCGAAATAGAAGTAGTTTTTGAATCTGACGATATCACTGTCAAAAAAAAGTATTTATGTATCTTTATCTTTTATCTCATATGTAAAATAGCGAAAGAAATGTATCCTTAAAAACTAAAAACAAATGGGGAACCTCCTCGTCCCTCTCCTTTGTCTAACATTGCTTATGATATCTTTAAAATGTTCTTTTAAAAGGAAGCGCAGCTTCTGAATCTCAATACCCTTAATTAGGAAACAACATGACAGTGTTACAATTAAAAAATCTAAATAAGTAGCGATCAAAAGAACATTGAAATACATGTTTTTGGGCGCAAAAAATATTTTCCCGTTGTCGATATATGAGATTTTAAAGCCTATGGGAATTTTAAGAAAAGCGAGTCTCGTTGTTCCAAATTTAGCGAGATTCGATGGGTACAGACATCTTTCTCACGCTCTGTAGATATGGATGTCCTGCCACATGCAGACGAGGAAATCGTCTGTGAGAAATTGGTACCTTCAATCTCTCGCCAAGTGTTTAAATTTGCCACTTTTCTTAAAATTTTGGGAGACTTAAATACCTTTTATCTCGATAACGAGGGACGCGATAACAATAATAATTATTAATTTTGTACAGGATTTTAAAAAGCTGAAATTCAAGAAAAAAAACTTTTATTTTAAATATAACTTACGTGCTCGTGAATTCCGTTTGTCCGAAAGTCTTATGGTCGGTCGCTTATAGTTACATGAATGGGGCTTGAGTCTCCCAAGTGGCATTAAAAGCAACAACAAACGGCGCCCTAAGCCATCTCGATTGATAATACATTTGCCTTAAAATATAAGTATCAAACTTTCAGAGCCAATTGTGTAAAATTTTGTTTTGAAAACATCCTTGTCTTTGTGTCTACAAATTGATAGACAACTAATGTATTACCCTTCAGTTATTTATTCTCATCTTTAAAAAAGCAATTTTTTTCTTTTCGACTGACGATTTTTATTTATCTGTTTAAGCCTCGTGATAATAAACTGCACAACAATTTTTTGCGTTAATTCATTTTGATGTTGTAAACAACCAACTTTTGGGATTTTTGCTGGATTGATGAAACTAATCATATCCAAAATGCTATCACAATGTAATTCATTGATGCTGAAACAATGAGTAAATTCCATTGCAACTTTTACGACTGGATGCAGCAACGCAAGCATCAATTGCTAATTTTTTCTTTGCTGTTAACTGTAAAGGGTTCGAAAGTTTCGCCTTATTCTTAATTTCCTTAACTTTTAATTTGTTTGATAAATCCATTGATTTTTTCTTCAGACGGTAAGTTACTTGATGCATATTTTTAATTTTTTTCGCAACCATACTTCTTTGTAAATTTGCTATATTTCTTTTGTTTTTCAGAGCTCTCTGCGTCAACAAATATTTACGTTTCTTTTTACAAAAATTACAACTTAATTTTTCACTCAATACAAAACCTTAACATTTACAGTGTCTTAAAGATGAACCATCAGCAAAATATTCAGTTCGTTTCATTACAGGCAACACAAATTTGAATTCCTCTGATGTACCCATCCCATTGCACACGATTCTAGCGTCAACGTCAATAAAAAGTTTTCTGACATCCGATACTGATTTAAGAACAGGATAATCTACTTTTACACCTTTGACTAAAATAGTAGCATTGATTTGTAAATTTTCTTCTACTTCAATAATGATCTTTTTATCGTCAATATTATTTTCCACATAATTTCCATTATATACAAAAACTACAATATTTGGAGATTTTTTAAATTTCATACAAACCCAATATTCGTTAGGCAAATTAATATGCACAATTTCATTTATAATATATTTATACGTGGTTATTTCAGTTTCATCTGCGGAAAGATCAAGTTTTATTTTTTTCAAACAGGGAACATTTTTCTTAACTACATAATTCCTGATGGACCTTTGCTTTGGTATTTTTTTAGTAAAGTATGTTGGCAGATTTGGGAAAATTTCGGAATTGCCTCATCTTTCAAAAAAGGTTTTCCTCGAGGATCGAATCAAAACTTCCTCACCATTTATAATATGCTTATAATGCGTTTCAATAAAATGTTTTTCGAAATGCAGAGCACAAATTGAGCAATATTTATCAAAACTTTATCTAACTTGGGAATTAACGAGTTCCACTTCTTTAGTTTTTCTTCATCTGCTGGAGCTTTAAAAAGCGAAACTTTTTCTTTGCATGTTTTGTATCCACTTTTGCACCCTGGTACGAAACAAGATGAAGCTTTATTTCTTCTAATAGTAAACTTTGATGCCTCCATTAAAAGCCTTAAACGCTGTTTCATGAAATATTCACGAAATAAAGATAAAAAAGAGAAACGCGGAACTAAATTGTAATAAAATCCCGCGTCTACTAATGTAAACATCGCGAAATTGAACGTACACCTCGACCCCACTGCCCTCTAGCGGTTTTCATACATTTTGTCTTCAAGAATCGAAGGGGGAAAAGCGCCGATCGGCACACTATTCTTTCTAGGCACTATATCTGAGTGAATACAAACAATTCAAGTGCATTGCGTTTCGTTTATCTTGAAATGCGTAAAATCTCCAATGCTCGGGGGGGGAGGGGGAGTCGAAGTTAAATGGCTATTCCGTCGTGTCCTATATCCCCCAACAAAAGTCTCTCAATTTTCTTAGAATTAGAGTCAAGAGTCAGATGAAAGTAGGAACTCCTCTGTCAATTCCGAAAAGCTCCAGTTTAACAGTTTATCTGCAGCTAAATGCTATCCTTTGCGTGGTTCTATAGTGCCTAGAAAGAGTAGTGTGCCGATCGCCGCTGTTTTCCCCGCGATTCTTGAGGACGAAATTTAGGAATTCCACTAGAGGGCAGTGCGGTTAGGGAGCACGTTACTTTTGACGGAGTTCACATTAGTTGATGCGAGATTTAGTTATAATTCGGCTATGCGTTATTGTTGTTTTCCCGCATTTCGTAAAATAATTATCAAAGAGTTTTAAAATATTTTAAAGGACACATCAAAGTCAAATATTATGAGAAAAAAAGCTACATCTTATTTTATACCAGCGTACAAAAGTGGTTACGGATCAGGAAAAGAAAACTTTTCGCTTTTCAAAGTTACCGAAGATGAGGAGAAACTTAAGCAATGACATACCTAGCATGGGGGACACACGGAGTGACTATTTGTGGTGTCACCCTCCCCCCCCCCCCCGAAAAAAAAGTTTTAATATTCTTTGTAAGCATGAAATTCATACAATTTTCAGTCGAAGTACTGACAATATGAACCTAATCTAGAGTATAGTATTCACCCCATGATGTGGGGTGAAAAGGGGGGGTCCCGAGAGTTTACCTCCGTAAAAATTTGAAATTTGTAGTCTCAAAGATGCATTTCAGCTTCATATTTTTCAGAAACTTGCAATTCCACTTTGGGTGTCACCCCCCACCCGGTGACCACTGGTCCGGATCGCCCCCCCCCCCTAGTGACACACCACTGACTTAAGGAATGGAACTCTTGTATTTTCTCTAAAAATTTCAATAGTGTTGTCTGCGCCATAACCCCCTCCCCCTTCCTCGGCACCATTGTGCAGCTAAGGGTAAATTGCTGGAATTGCTGGTTTATCGAGATGACAGATAGCTTTTATTGCAGATCTTAAAATGCAGATTTATTTCTGGGTGTCCTCCCTCCCCCACTCAAAAACGACAAAGCACTCCCCCCTTCCCCCAAATTTTACGAAGCCCCACCGCACCCAAAAAATTCCTCAAAGACACATTAATATTTTTTAAGCACCTCTAAAAGCTTTAATGGTTTAATCTGCATCCCCCCTCTCCCCGCCCTTGGCATCCCTGTTTTAGCTTTACTTGTATTATTAAAATATTTGCTGGAAAATTTACTTTTCAAGATGTCCAATAGATTTTGAAAAATGCAGATGGCGTAGCTATGGATGCCATCCCCCTTCCCCTCAAGAGTGAACGCGCAACCCATCCAAATACCCAAATTTTACAAAGCACACCACCCCTCAGAAATGCTATCCCCCAAAATGAGATTTTTATCCTTTTAAAGCTGCCTTTGTGAAAAATAGAATGGCAACAACAGAGCCTTACCCCTCCCCCCGTCCCGTTTTAGTAAAATAATTAGAATTAAATTGCTGAAATATTTACTTACCAAGTTAGCTGACTGATTTTCTACATAACAGAAACAAATACACTGATAGTTATAATCTATGGACGTTTCCTAACAGTGATGACGCTAAGTACTCCCCCCCCCCCCCGTTTTACTCGACACCCCCCCCCAGTTGTGCTATTTCCCGATAATCAGATTAAAATCATTTTGAAGTCACCTTCTATAAAAATTTCAATAGTGTAGTCTCCTCTATGAGCCACCAAGCCCCCCCCCCTCCCGCGGTCGGCACCCTTGCTTTAGCTATAATTACATTAGGAAAACATGCAGAAACCTTTTAATAACAAAATGACCACAGGCTGTGCTATGCAAAAACTTTAGTTAGGAAAGCTCATTCTAAGGACGATAGCATCCCCTCTCACTATTTTAGAGACTTACCCACGCCCCCCGAAAATGTTCCCCCTAAAATTGAGACTGAAATTCTTTCCAAATACCTTCTTTTGAAATTTTCGCTAGTGTAGTCTCCATCGTGAGCCTTCCCCCAACTTCCTCTTCCTCCGACCTTTCTTTAGCTAATATTATTTGAATAAATTACCGGAAAATCTATATTCCGAGTAGAATGCAGTAAACCAACCCGAAAAAGTCATGCTCCTCCCTCCCCCCAGAAATTTTATCAAACACCCCCCAAAACGCGACTCTCATAATGAGACAAAATCCTTTAAAAAATAAATTCTCTAAACGATGCTTTTGTTTTTAAATCGTAAAATAAATTCGCAATTTACTAACTTCTCTATTTTGTATCAAATTTGCAAATTCAGACTCCATATTTTAGCAAATGGTATTTTAATTAGCTGAAATAATTCAGAAGCAGTTTCAATAATTAAATAAGAGACGCAGTCCTTCAAATATTTCTTTTGAAAAATTTTACTGTCCAGTTTCCTTTTTTCTTTCTAGGAATGATGAAAGGTCACGCCCATTGCGAATGAAATAGCTGACGAAATAAAGTAAAATACAAAACCATTATTACTAAAATTTCAATATTTTTTTTTTTTAATTTTGCTTTAAATGCTTATAGTGTACTCTATTTATTAAAGAGGAGTCATGTAATGTTTGTGTCTTGGAAAAATAAAAACACACCCCTGCCAGATATAGAACTTGTTCCAGAATCTATCTTTTACAATGAAATAAGTTCGATCCGAAAAACATAGCTTTTAAGCAGCGAAATTAGCATGTAATCGCTGATTTAAAACGCGTCTGATGGAGAAACATAACGTGCTCCCAGGGCGCAGCGCCATCTGGATTTTCCTCAGATCTGACCTTACTTTTTCACCGTCGATCGGCACACTACTCTTTCTAGGCAATATAGTGGCACACGAAAGGTTCCGCTTGTACTGCTGCTGCCTCGGGGGAACGTAATGACCAGTCCCCGCTTGACTTCATTCGGATTGCGCGCATTGATGGTACAGCATAATAGCCCTTTTGATCAGTCTCAGTTAGGAAAAACTTAAAAGTAAAAATAATATAGTACGCTGGGCCTAATAAATTAGGATATTGTCTACCACACTTTACTTGAAGACCGCAGGTTAGGCCCACGTCTATAAAGAAAACAGCAAGGGAGGGAAAGAGTGACAATAATTATTCATATGAAAAATCGTAATGATTTGAAATGGAACGTTAGCTGAAATACAGTGCCTAGAAAGACGGCGCTTTTCCCCCGCGATTCTTGAAGACAAATCGCATGAAATCCGCTAGAGGGCAGTGCGGTCGAGGTGCGCGTTCAATTTCGCGGTGTTTACATTAGTAGACGCGGGATTTTGATACAATTTAGTTCCGCGTTTCTCTTTTTTACCTTTATTTCGTGAATATTTCATGAAACAGCGTTTAAGGCTTTTAATGGAGGCATCAAAGTTAAACATTAGAAGAAATAAAGCTTCATCTTGTTTCGTACCAGGGTGCAAAAGTGGATACAAAACAAGCAAGGAAAAAGTTACGCTTTGTAAAGCTACAGCAGATGAAGAAAAACTAAAATGGAACTCGTTAATTCCCAGGTTAGATAAAGTTTTTGATAAATATTGCTCAATTTGTGCTCTGCATTTCGAAAAACATTTTATTGAAACGCATTTTACGCATATTATATGGTGGGGAAGTTTTGATTCAACGGGGAAAACCTTTTTTGAAAGATGAGGCAATTCCGACAATTTCCCCAAATCTGCCAACAAATTTTACTAAAAAATTACCAAAGAAAAGGTTCATCAGGAATTATGCAGTTAAGAAAAATGTTCCCTGTTTGAAAAAAAAAAACTTGATCTTTCCACAGATGAAACTGAAATAAATACGTATAAATCTATTATAAATGAAATTGTACATATTAATTTACCTAACAAATATTGGGTTTGTGTGAAATTTAAAAAATCTTCAAATATTGTAGTTTTTGTATATAATGAAATTTATGTGGAAAATAATATTGACGATAAAAAGATCATTATTGAAGTAGACACAAAAACAAGGATGTTTTCAAAACAAAATTTTACACAATTGACTCTGAAAATTTGATACTTATATTTTAAGGCAAATGTATTATCAATCGAGATGGCTTAGGGCGAAGTTTGTTGTTATTTTTAATGCCACTTGCGAGACTCAAGCCCCATTCATGTAGCCAGCATGAGTTTAAAGTAGAAAGGAGCGACTCCTGAGTCAATGAGTCGTTGGATTTATCTCATCCTTTCCACGTATCGGAATGTAGAAGCAATTAATATATACAGTGGCTCCCAAAAGTGTTCGTACACCTTGAAATTTCGCAGTAAAACCAAAATAACGCAAAACTGAATTCGAATATGAAGTCCAATTTTTTTTCACACCATTCCTATGCCATTCTGAATAAAACCCAGTAGTTTTTTCAAAATATTGCCAGATTTTATTTTTGAAATTTGTCAAAAAACGAAGAGAAAGAGAAAAAATACGCCACAAAAGTCATCGAAAACTGAAATATTTTCGAATAAATTCATGATTAAAGTCATCACATGTCGTTTTTTTATTATTTTTGCATTGTGTTGACCCTTAAAAGTCATTTGGCTTTAATTTTTTCTGTATTTATTCCTTAATATTGTGCTTATTACTTTAAAATGGCTGGTATTCGACAAGAACCACAAACACCATTCGAAAGTTGAATTCTTTCCCCACAGTAGCGGTAAACTGGTTTAAAATGTCTCTAAATTAGTTAATTTATTCCATTCTATAGTAAAGTGCTTGATAAAATACTTTAAAGAAAGGAATCGGATCGAAAACAAGGTAAGAAAAGGTCAACTGGCAAAGTTAACAATGCGGGATTGGAAGTTTACAGTTAAAAAAACTATGAAAAATACACATTTGAGAGCTGAAAACGTTTCTGCAGAATTGAATGAAACATTTTACGTTTAATTTTCACCTAAAATTGTTCGCCAAGTTCTCTGATTAGCTGGATTAAATGGGACCTCTTCCCGCAGAAATTTTCTTGTTCGTGCGAAAAACAGTAAGCTTACGCTTTCCGTAGTAATATCAATGATAAATAAGCTCAAAACGTTTTGGAACAACGTCTTACTTATAGATGAAAATAAATTTAACACTTTGGGTTAAATTGTTGTATAATTGTAATTGGAAGAAAAAATGAGGTATTTCATCTTAGGAACTTAGTTGGATCAGTTAATCAGGACGGTGAAGGTGTTCTAGTGTGAGGGTGCATTACAGCATCAGGACTTGGGAATTTGGAATTTTTTGATGAAATAATGAATTACTCTGTTTATTTAAATATTTTAAAAAGCAATTTTAAACTATTAGCCCAAAATTTGGTAATCGGAAACAACTTTGTTTTTATCAAGATAACGACAAGAAGCACGCGTTTGCGTTTGGTGCCTCAAAAATTGTTCTTAAACTTAGAAACATCTCCTCAATCGCCAGATTTAAACTTAATGGAACATATCTGGAGATATCTGGTAGCTGGATTACGAAAATACACCATTGAAACGAAAAGCGAACTAGAAACAGTAAGATTCGAAGTGCGGCTGAACACTTACTCAGAAATTGCACAAAAAAAAAAAAAAAGAAAGAAAAATCAATGAAATCTATTCCCATAGGTTTAAAAGCTGTTGTTGATACTGCATGATATTCTACTAAATAAAAACTTTGTAAAAAGTTAGATTATTTACTAATTTTTTGAAATTTTTTCAAAGTGTACGAAGACTTTTGTGAGATAAAATTTCCGGCAATTTTTGGTTTTTGATTTTTTAAAAATTATGTTTTAATGTTTTATTAAAAATTTTCATGTAGTTTTGTTAAGAATAGATCATAGATCTTATAATAAAATACCTATATTCCGAAATATTAATTGTTTCCAATGGATAATGGCCTATTTTATTGAAAGTCTTAGGTGTACGAACACTTTTGGGAGCCACTGTATATATATATATATATATATATATATATATATATATATATATATATATATATATATATATATATATATATATATATATATATATATATATATATATATATATATATATATATATATATATATATATATATATATATATATATATATATATATATATATATATATATATATATATATATATATATATATATATATATATATATATATATAATATAAGTTTTGTAAGTGTGCTGAGTGAAAGTGAGTGAGAGATTTCCGCTTCTGAACAACCTGCATGCGAAGAAAAAAGTTGGACTCCTTATGGAATAAATTTTAAAGTTCGGAGGTAAGTACTTTTCTCAGATAAACAAATTGCTTTTGAGTTCAACAATGCTTTTGAGTTCATGCAGTTAAGGTTACTTAGCTTTTCCTCTATTACACAAACAATTGTCTGTTTCCTTTCTGATATCTTTGTCTGTAATTTGTAATTTCAGCGTACTGCTTTAATATTTGAAATGGTTGACTTGCAACTTTTTATTTCTTTATTTTTTCAATCTTGTACACACATTTATTCGAAATGGATTTTCCAAGCTGACAATATACATATGTCAAAATTTTCTGCAAATATACTTGTTGCTATCAGAAGCAACGTAACTTGGTGTTGATATTCAGTTAATATGTATGTAAACAAGTTTATTGAAACAGGCTTTTAACTGAACTAATCTTATATTTTCGGTTTCGATTAAATTGTTTCATACGCTAGCATGTGTTATTTTAATCAAAAAACATTCCTTGATGGGCTTCCGTAGTTCTGAGGTAGAAGATTAGCTTTGAACGCCGGAGGTCGTGCGTTCGATACTCAAACATGTCCCCCCAACTACGCTCCTGCAATGTTATTCAAACTAGCTGGTTCTGTGCGTAAATTTAAAAAAAAAAGTATGTTTTTTTCCACTGTTGTCTTTAAGTTATATGATATTTATGCACAAATTGTGGTTGAGTTAAAGGTATTCATAATTTCTGGGCTTACGAAAGATTACTTTTGAGCAGTGGATACGCAACGTGTTTTTGCCAAATGCTCTATGCTTGTTTGTTTATGCTTAAAAAGGGCAAAATGTCTTGAACTACATATTTTTTGAACTCCTTGGGTTTTCTGTTAATAAGCTTTCAGGAACTCTGAAACTGTAACATAAATTGAATTAAGGGGCTGTCCATAAAGTATGTTGCGAAATTTTGAACAAATGCCCCCCCCCTCCTTGTTACATGTAACGCTGTTCAACATGAGCATATTGTTATAAACAACGCGTGATGTCACACTTCTTGTTATCCCCTCCCTTCCCCCTGTCACAAAACTGTCACACTGAATTCCTAAAAGAGCATACTCAGCAAAATGTTGATCTAAATTTAACATATATGAGGTTTTAAGTATTGAAGAAAGTTGCTAAAATGGTCATTCTATGAAAAGTTTTTTGAAAAAGGTTACTTTGTCATCAATTAATGCTTTTTAAAATAATTTTTCAAAGCCTAAAATGATGAACTATTGAAGCCCCCCCCCCCCTCCACAACAATCATTAGCAGCAGAAAAAGCTGAAAATGGAAAAGTAGCCAAATTCAAAAAAAAAAAAAGGCTGCTTAGATATTGAACACATTTTTTTGATGTACAACATACAGTATTCATGATGTTGCATAATTCCTGCTTTAATTAACGTTTTTCAAGCTGAATTCCTGTGTAATTTTTCGAGAGTGCCCACCGAAGGGGGGGGGGGTCGGAATCATAGTCTCATAGTAATGGTAGCTTTTCAACGGCTATAGTTAAATAACTGTGCCCTTGAAATTTTAAGGGAGATGGGGGAAATGTTTTTGGGGTATTTTTCTTAAAGTTTTCATAATTGAAGGGGGTAGGGCAGTGTTTACTTTGGGGGGTGGCACCCAAGCATTCATGTCTTTTTAAAAGCATAAATTTGCTCAGCTAAGTTAACATTAATAATCTAGTATTATGTACTTTAATTTGATGTTATGTCTTTGAAACATATTGCAGTCATGTTTCCCATTTACTTAAGTAAAAATGTTTATTTATTTTTTTAAATTTCATTTAATTCTTATTCAAATACAATGGTAAAATTATTTTTTGTTTTGATGTAGTTGTAAAATGAAAGTTCATTTATTTATTTGAATACTTCTTAAGAGTTAATGTTTCAATACAATATACAAGTAGTTAAAATGCGATTAGTTTTAAAAAAAAATCAAATGAAAAATAAAACTGCGTTTATTTATCACTTCGTTTTAACATGATTGTAAAATAAAATCGTGTTTAGTTATTTGAATACTTTGTAAGACTTATAAATGTTTTTATGTAAAATACTATTGTTACAAATCCTGTAAATAGTAATTATTGTAGTAACGTAACCTGTAAATAATTTCCCGTAATGAATATACAACCCCTTAACATATGGCTAAAGTATACAACCCCCTATTCTTTTTTTTCTTATTTCATTCACTGATTTTATCAATGAAAGTGTAGTTGTAGAACGTTGTAGCCTTTTCTGGAATGTTTGAGAGATTTCTTTTCGGTATATATAAGCCGTTAGCGATGGATAAACAGTTTAGTTCCGATTGAGGATTTCGAACTGAGAGTGTGTATTTGCTCTGTTTATAGCGAGGCATTTCGCTGTGTTGTTTTCGTATTTGGAAGTAAATACGTGTGTAAACGTTGAGTTTACGGTGTTGTGTGATAATTGCTGATGAATAATTTAGCAGTTGTTAACGATTTCTCCTGTACATAGTGTAAATAAATTTCCTATGTTTTTATCAAGAACTGTGTCATCCTTTCGAGAAAGTTGGAAGCCGCAGCGAATCCGTTACAATTTGGCGCCCAACGTGGGGCTACTTTAGGACCTTCTTGGAGTAAGTGTGACTTTGGACATTTTTTCATAAAAACTTTTTGAATTTGGACTTTAATTTTATGGTGATTACTCGCGCAATGGATGAACAATTAAAACAACTTCTTGATGCAATCAACTCTGTTAAAAATGATATGGCGGCTAATCAAGAACAATTGAAAAATGATATGGCGGCCAATCAAGAACAATTAAAAAGTGATCTGACTGCAAGTATGTTGTCAAATCAAGACCAGTTAAAAAGCGATTTAACGGTGCTGAAAAAGGACTTAACGTCTAACCAAGAAGAAATTAAAAACGACCTTATTTCGGTAAAGACTGTGATGGAAAATAAATTTAATGACATAGAGCATCGAGTTGATGCTATTGAAGAAAAATTTGATACCGTTGAAAGCTGATTCAATGCTGTAGAAAATAAATTTGAAGAAGAAGATAGAAGATTTCATCTACTTAAAGAAGAGATCGTTAAGGGCGTGGAAAGGAGATTGGCGACCGCGGAAAGCAGCTCTGTACAGTTTGGCGCTCCCACATCGGTTGCTCGACCGTCCATTAAACTTGCCACATTTGATGGGAAAACTTCGTGGCAGGTTTACAAAACTCAATTCATGATAGTGGCGGAAGCGAACGGATGGGACTCTGCTACCAAGGCCTGTCATCTTGCAGCATCCCTGAGAGGTGACGCAGCGGACATTCTCCAGACCCTTCCGGACAGCCAGCGCCTGGATTTCGCCGCCCTCACATCTGCGTTGGAGCTTCGCTTCGGTGAGAAGTGCCAGAAAGATTTCAGCCGACTCCAGTTGAAGTCCCGTTTCCAGAAAACCGGGGAAACCCTGCAAGAGCTAGCGGCGGACGTCGAGAGACTGTCTCATCTTGCTTTTTGCGACTGTCCTGCGGATGTTCGAGACCACCTGGCACTCAACTACTACATCGACGGGGTTCGAGATCCGGAAATCCAGAAAGCTCTACGGATGGCGGATGTCAAAGACCTGAGTTCTGTTGTTGTGTATGCGATGAAGTGGGAGGCCGCCCAGCAAGCAACCCGTGTGGATCGCCATCCCATCCGAACTCTGGAAGCTGATGAGTCTGATTCCAGGTCGTCCCACCTCGCTGAACTCGAGAGACAACTCGGTGACTTGGCAAGACATCTGAGCAGCATAACAGCCCAAAAGAAACAAGAGCAGAAGTGCTGGAAATGCGGTAGTGAAGGACACCTGCGAAGGAGTTGTCCGGCTCGCCAAGCTACACGAGGGAAGGAAATCACCACCACCAGAGCTCTGCAGATTTCCTCTTCTAGTAGTGGCAGTGATGGGCTTTTCATTTACGCACATGTAAATGGGAACCCCTGCAGACTGATTGTCGACACTGGAGCCAATGTGACAATCATTAGGACAGATGTGGCTCGTGAATTTGGATTGAAACTGCTGTGGACATCGCCACGCGTAAGTCTCCAGACTGTGACAGGTGACAAGATCGAGATTGACGGTAAAGTGGACCTGGAAATAGTGTTTGGGAATGCCACCTACCATCATACGGCATTCGTCGCTAATATCACGGACCCCTTCATTCTCGGATTGGACTTTTTGAAGAAATATGACTTCACTCTCGACTTCAAGACTAATGAGCTGCACTCGATGAGAGAAGACATAGCCGTTTTCCCTGCAGAAAGTGATGTAAAATCCGCTCATCAAATAATAGCCCAAACAGATTTATCGATTCCCTCAAGGTCAGAATCATTAATACCTGGCTCCCTTGAAGAAAGCAATAGTTTTCGATTTGGACTCATTGAATACCCTAACCTAAGCAATAGCCTAAAAGGAGTGCTGGTAGCATCTACGCTTGTGGACCTTTCTAAGGATGTAATTCCTGTAAGAGTTGCCAACGTGAGTGAAAGGCCAAGGAATATTCGGAAAGGTGAAGTGTTAGCAACTTGTACTCCAGTAAACTGCATCATTAGAAGAATCAATTCCCCCGAAACTGTGTCTTCTGAGTCCTTGACATCGAAGTTAATTGGGAGTGCACCCTTATCGAAAGATCAAAGAACTGCTGCGGAACAATTGGTGGATGACTTCAAGCATCTGTTTTCATCTACATCGGAGGATGTTGGCCGTACGAATTTAACGCAGCATAGGATCTACACTGGAGAACACCCCCCTATTAAACAGCATCCAAGACGACTACCGTTCGCCAAGAAGGAAGAGGTTGAGACACTCCTGAAAGAGATGAAGGAGAATGATGTAATCGAACCTTCATCCAGTCCTTGGGCCTCTCCCATCGTCTTGGTCCGAAAGAAAGATGGCTCCACCAGATTTTGTGTCGATTACCGTAGGCTGAATGAAATCACCAAGGAAGACAGCTACCCTCTTCCACGGATAGACGACACCTTGGACACTCTTTCCGGACACAAGTGGTTTTCGACCCTGGACTTGAAGAGCGGCCACTGGCAGGTTGAGATACACCCTGATGACCGAGAGAAGACAGCGTTTACAACTGGACAAGGCTTATGGCAGTTCAAAGTGATGCCCTTCGGCCTCTGCAATGCACCAGCTACGTTCGAGCGTCTTATGGAGACAGTGTTAAGAGAACTCTCTTACGAATCCTGTCTGGTCTACTTAGACGATATCATCATCGTGGGACGCAGCTTCGAAGAACATCTGGCAAATCTTAGGAAGGTGCTGCAAAAGCTTAAGGAAGCCAATCTGAAGTTAAGTCCGTCCAAATGTAATTTGTTCCGCCGGGAAGTGAACTATCTTGGTCACATCATCTCTTCTGAGGGTGTGCAAACCGATCCAGAGAAGGTATCTGCGGTCAAGAGTTGGAGTCGTCCCGAAAACATCCATCAGCTGCGAAGTTTCCTGGGGCTCTGCACGTACTATAGGAAGTTTGTGAAGGGTTTTTCCAACATTGCACGACCTTTGCATAAGCTGACGGAGAGCAAGCAAAAGTTTGAATGGTCCAAAGAATGCGAAGATGCATTTCTACGACTGAAGGAGGTTTTAACATCAACGCCTATCCTCGCCTATCCTCAGCCTGAAAAACCCTTCATCCTGGACACTGATGCGAGCAACGAGGGCATCGGAGCTGTTTTATCCCAAGAAATTGACGGAAATGAACATGT
The DNA here is from genome assembly GCF_026930045.1 of Uloborus diversus. Lineage (NCBI taxonomy): Eukaryota > Metazoa > Arthropoda > Arachnida > Araneae > Uloboridae > Uloborus > Uloborus diversus. The sequence continues at coordinate 57,831,477 of NC_072739.1, read as the reverse complement.
CATCGCTTACTGGAGCAAATGCTTATCAAAGTCGGAGCGAAATTACTGCGTCACCGGAAAGGAGTTACTGGCCATAGTGAAAGCTGTAGAACACTTCCATCATTACCTCTACGGCCGAAAATTTCTGCTTCGGACAGATCATGCCTCATTAACTTGGCTTTTGAACTTCAAAAATCCGGAAGGCCAGATAGCCAGATGGATACAGCGGCTCCAGGAATATGACATGGAGATCAAGCATCGAAAAGGGTTATCTCACGGTAATGCTGACGCTTTATCAAGGAGACCCTGTCCTGAGAACTGCCACTATTGTTCCCGAATCGAGAAACAGTATGGAACGACTAGCCCTACCGCCTATCAGGTGACAGTGACTCCAACGTCATCAGAACCTGATCCATGGAGTGATGACCAAGTTCGAAAAGATCAACTTGAAGACCCCGACATAAAACCAATTTTAGAGTTCATGGAAAGTGACAGTCGACGCCCTAGCTGTCAGGACGTTTCCATCTTCAGTCCTGCAACAAAAAGATACTGGGCTTTATGGAACTCACTCCATTTACGGAACGGCGTGCTACACCGGAAATGGGAATCTGACGACGGCAAAACATCTAGGTGGCAGTTACTACTTCCCCGATCAAGGATCTCAGATGTTCTTAAAGAAATACATAGTAGTGCGACTGGAGGACATTTTGGTGTCCTGAAAACCCTCAATAAAGTTCGGGAGCGCTTCTTCTGGAGCAAGGCGAAGGATGACGTGGAGAAGTGGTGTCATTCTTGTGACGCCTGTTCTGCTCGTAAAGGACCGAAGAAAAGAAGCAGAGGGAAGCTACATCTGTACAACGTTGGAGCTCCTTTCGAACGAATTGGGATCGACATCCTGGGTCCTCTACCAAGAACTGCTGATGGGAACAAATACATTCTTATTTCCATCGACTACTTCACCAAATGGCCGGAAGCATATCCCATTCCAGATCAAGAGGCTACCACCGTAGCAGAGACTCTAGTCCAACACTGGATCTCGAGATATGGAACACCTTTGCAGATTCATTCCGATCAAGGGAGGAATTTCATCTCTGCTGTGTTTAAGGGCGTATGTCAAATTTTCGGAATTGAGAAAACTAGGACAACACCACTACACCCACAATCGGACGGCATGGTGGAGAGATTTAACCGCACAATCCTAAATAATCTCTCGCTTATGGTATCCAGAAATCAACAGGATTGGGACAAGAAGCTACCTTTGTTCCTGCTGGCCTACCGCAGTGCTGTCCACGAGAGTACCGGATATGCCCCATCTCAGATGCTCTTCGGACGAGAGCTTCGGCTACCTTGTGATCTCGTCTTCGGTCGTCCTCCGGATGCGCCTTCGTCGCCTGAGGAGTACATCCAGGATCTCCAGGCCCGGTTGGAAGACGTTCATAACTTCGCACGAGAGCGAATCAACATCGCGGCGGAGAAGATGAAGACCCGATACGACACAAGGTCTACTGGACATGAATTCAACGAAGGCGACAAGGTTTGGTTATGGAATCCCATCCGACGGAAAGGTCTGTCGCCCAAATTGCAGTCGCATTGGGATGGACCCTACAAAGTCCTTAACCGACTAAATGACGTCGTAGTGAGGATCCAAAAATCACCTAATGCAAAACCTAGGGTGGTACATTATGATCGGTTAGCCCCATACTATGGCCATAGTTCATGAGTATTACGTAAGCAACCATGGTTGATAACATAAAAGTTGTAGATAATTTTTGCTTTTAATGTTTAGTAATATTTCTTGTTATTATTGTGTTTTCTGTATCTGTTAGTTATTAATTAATGTGTATATTTGTAAACTTGTGATAGAAGTTTGCACCCTTTCTAGGGATTGTACTGCCCGGGACGTGCAGTCCTTGGGAAGGGGGCAATGTTACAAATCCTGTAAATAGTAATTATTGTAGTAACGTAACCTGTAAATAATTTCCCGTAATGAATATACAACCCCTTAACATATGGCTAAAGTATACAACCCCCTATTCTTTTTTTTCTTATTTCATTCACTGATTTTATCAATGAAAGTGTAGTTGTAGAACGTTGTAGCCTTTTCTGGAATGTTTGAGAGATTTCTTTTCGGTATATATAAGCCGTTAGCGATGGATAAACAGTTTAGTTTCGATTGAGGATTTCGAACTGAGAGTGTGTATTTGCTCTGTTTATAGCGAGGCATTTCGCTGTGTTGTTTTCGTATTTGGAAGTAAATACGTGTGTAAACGTTGAGTTTACGGTGTTGTGTGATAATTGCTGATGAATAATTTAGCAGTTGTTAACGATTTCTCCTGTACATAGTGTAAATAAATTTCCTGTGTTTTTATCAAGAACTGTGTCATCCTTTCGAGAAAGTTGGAAGCCGCAGCGAATCCGTTACACTATGAATTAAGCTCAGTGTATTTTTTAGTGTATGATTATCGGTTCCTTTTTATGTTTTCAAATGAAAAAGTAGAACTTTTAATGCTATTAAAATAATAGAAGACAATAATAAATAAACCAAATAGTTTAATTGAACCAAAATACTAATCGAAGTGCTCATTTCCCAATATCATTGTGGATCGACGAACGATGACGTCATTTGCTAGTTGGATGGCCTGCCTCGATTGGATGGCCATAAATCCATTGCAATGAGCTAAGCCTACTTAACAAACATAATTGGCGCGAAAACCTAAACAATTAGTATCAGAAGGGGAATGAAAATAAACTGGTAGATAGAAGAAACCCAAAAGTGAATCAACTACCCACGCAGTTCAAACAGAAGATTTTGGAGGGTAATTGTTAACTTATCGATAACAGTATTATTTGATTTAGTTGAAACAGGGGACACCTGTTGAATTGCATTAATAGTACTTGAAAATTTGGGCGAGAGATCTGAGTTGGCGCAAGTTTCATTTCGATTGGTTCGTCTTTTTTTATAAACTCATCACTGCACAACAAATGGCAGAGTTGAGAGCTAGATTGATTGCACAATCAATGCAATGTTTCTAATCAATGGTTTGAGCAAAAGCAAAAAGTAGAAATAAAGTAAGCTGTATTATATTTACTGGTAGATACATGGCTAACTTTTTATGAATTAACATGAAATCAGTTCTGCTAGTAAAATAATACAGTAGCAGCACCAATTGTATGATCGACTTGCACCAATAGATATTTTTCTCCAGTCATTTAGTTTCAAAAAGTTCGAGAAGTTGGATTATTTTTACACATTATATTTTAATTCAGATTGTTGATACGTCTTGTATGCCGATTGTCATGCCATGCCTTGCAATATTTAACAGGCCTGGGGGGGGACCCCATTTACCTGACGTGGTGGAGTTTGATGAGCAGGATCAAGTGCCGAAGCAAACCTACAAGAAAAAAAAAGGGGGGGGATGAGTAAGTTTATGGTCTCGCTAGGGCTGCGAGGCCGCTTATAAGGGCTTAAATCTGTTTTTGCTGAGCTTGGAGTTGGGAGAGGATCTGGGCGATGAGGGTCATTACTTGGTCTTGTCCGGGAGTAGTTAGTTGCTGAAGGGCAACAGGTCTTGGAACGAAGTCCGTGGGGTTCTTGGGAGCTGCACTGGGGATCCTTTTGGTCCAGGCATTGTCTTGTTGAGATGAGAAGGTCCGTGGGGGCGTCGGTTGATGGGGCTTGGGTCTTTCGGGGCAGATGGGTGCATTTGCGGTGTGAGTTTCTCCGCAGAAGGCACAGCAGGCGGGAGTGGACTTGTCCTTCATGCATTCTTATGATCGATGCTCCTGGGCGCATTTGAGGCATCTGGGGGCTCGAAAACATTTGACTGCAGTATGACCGAAACGCTGGCATCGGTAGCACTGGACTAGAGTAGCCTTTGGTCGGAGTCGTTCGACTGTGATCCACAGATGTCCTAAACTGCTGACAGCGAAGACGTCTTCGGCTTTGTCGCATAGGCGAATTTACGGGGGTGCCAGGGGCGGGTGCATCCAGGGGGGAGGGGGCACAAGACTGGTGACTCTCCCCACAAAATGCTGAGTAGATGTTTTTAAAAAAATATTCTTTATTTATTATTGAAGAGAAGAAAAGATCTCATTTTGGGAAAACGCAGTTATTTTACGAAAAAAAAAAACTAGTATGTTATGGCCATCACGTAACTTTCTTCTATATTTTTCTTTTTTTTTCTGATCCCTCCCCATGCTTGACGAGGAAGCAATATTCTCAACAAAAACATGCAAAAACTTGACGACCATCCCAATGTCTGAATTATTGCAAAAGCAAAGTAAAGAGCGAAAATAGAAAGTTATTTTAAAAGCCTTGCTTGAATTAATTACAAATATTTTATTTGTTAACAAACGCAAGATGGCAACAGTTAAATATTTTAAATCAATTGAGATAATATTTCCGATCATTTCCATACAATTAAAATCACGAGAAATACGCAGACGACAATCTATTACGATTTATCTTTCTTATTGTTGCATTAATAAAGCTATTTTTATTCGCAAAAAAAAAAAAAAAAAAAAAAAAAAATCAACACCTCTTGATGCGATTGGCGTCAGAATTGAACCAAAGCCTGTTTACATATGGATTCACATGTATTCGAAATTTCAACCAGAACGTAGCATTACTTCTTGTGATAGGGCACTCACAATGGAAAAAAAGAACAGGCGATTGCGCTACCCCCTTTTTAGCTGTTGACAACAAAATAAAATCAGCTCTTATACCCACTAAAGGCTACTTGCCGATAAATTTTTCTTTCATTCCGTTCATTATTTCTTGAGATACAGCAGTCACAATTGACGACAAAAAATCTATAGCTCAACCCCCGTTTGAGTTATTGACACCAAAATTGAATCAGCACCTGTTTCTATTAATGGCAACATATGGACTAAATTTTGTTTGATTACGCCAATTACTTCCTGAGGAATAGCAAGCGCGCGTAACTCAATAAACGTCCCATTGCTCCACTCCCCTTGGAGGAATTCGTGCCGAAAACCAATGGGCACAAGTTCACACAGGGGCATAGATGTGTACCAAATTTCGGTCGATTTCATGCGGTAGTTTTTGCTGTAGAGCAACAACAAAAAACTGGTCACACACTGACGTGACACACACACACGGACACACACACACACACACACACACACACACACACACACACACAGAGACAGACAGACATTTTCCAAAAATAGTCGAAATGGACTCAGCACACCTCAAAACGTTCGAATCCTTCGAAATTCGAAAATTTGCACGAATCCAATACTTTTTTCTATATATTAGGTATAGAAGAAAGTAAAAATAATGTTGGGAAAAAATCTCAAATTTCTTTCAAAAAAAATATTGACATTTAAATTTTTCAACAGCTTCAGATTATTGGTGGCGAATTGAGTGCCTCCTCCCCCCTCCTCTCACAATCCTCCTTTTTTCATATCTCACCATTCCTTTTTTTTAAATTTTTTGTATTTCGTTTTCATTTTTTCTATTAGTCCTCAAAATTTTTCTTCTCCAAAGCCCTTTTTCCAGCCAAAGTATTAACAGAGTACCTCAAATTTCGTTTCTTGGGCTTCACTTTCGTAAAATTTCCAAGGAAGATCTTCTAATCACCTAAATACATCGAAAATCGTTTAAAATTGCGGTTTTGGAGCTTCAGTTTTGAAAAACTGCAGTGTTCCAAACGTTACCAAATATGGTCTTACACTCATGTGTTTAAGACTTTAATTTTGGAAAATATTCGAACAAGGGCCTCCGACCCCCTTTCTCTAATATCATCAAAGAGTGTTAATATTTTGGTTTTGAAAACTACTATTTCGAAATATTTAAGTGGGAGAATCCTTTTTTTTTAATACCATAGAGTATTGCAGAACTTCATTTTTAGGACTTCAATTTCGAAAAATTTCCAGGGGAGAGCTCCAGAACACCCCGTCCGGTAACAGCATCAAAAATTGTCCTCCGTAGTACTTTTGAAACTTCAATTATGAAAAGTCAAAGAGGTAGCGTAGGGGAGAGGAGGGGGGTACGTATTTCTATCTGCTTTTCAAAAAATCGATTGGAGACAATCTATGAGTCTCATTAATAACCCAAACTATAAATATGGACTATAATCTTATTTATAAGACTAAAATTTCTAAAAATAGCCTTGGAGCCACACGTACCTTTCTTGCCCCTAAAATATCACAAGAACTGTAATACTGCGTTTTCAAAACTACTATTTCAAATTTTTTTCTGGGGCGTGAATCCCATTCCAAACCAGTAGCTGAATTCATCCATTGCTTCTAATATCGACTTTCATTTAAGACTTTATCTGAAGTTTGAAGTGTTAAGAATTGCCTATCCCCTAATCTTACTAAATATGGTTTACATCGCGTTTTTTAGACTTAGAAGTGTGTCCCGCCCAAAAATTATTTTCTGATTTCGCCACTGCCTTATTATTCCGAGAACCCCCCCCCCCTCATCCCTGTTATTGTTGTACCCCCAAATTTTCCGGCCTAAATCCGCCTATGCTTTGTCGTCCTTGTTCAGCACTGCAAGGAAGAGGGGGAGGGGCCTCTTGTTCGGACCGGTCTGCATTTGAAGAACTTTGGAGACTGCGAAGCCGTAGCCTTGGAGGTCTTTCAGAATATCTGCGGTGGGGTAGTTCAAAGGAAGGCCTACTCAGATTACAGCTTTCAGGGGTCGCTTGCTGACCATGACTCTGCTGTGGAACTGGTGCCTGTGGTCTTGAAAATATCTTTCAATTAAATCGATGTCATCCGAGAGGAAGAGGTAGATCTGGAGGTTTTCGCCAGTGAGTTTCCTTTGGATTTTTCCTGCACACATCATTGAGAGAATGTTCAGAAGCTTGATGGGTTCCGGGGGAATTGCAACTGTGATGGGGGGTGGAGATCGTGTCTTTAGCTTGTTGAGCGTTGTCTTTCTAGCAGGGGGTGCAGTTGAGACGACAACCATAATAGGATTAAACGTCTCCTGCTTGGGTGGCTCATCGTCTTTTGTGGAGAGAGGGGAGAACTTGTTTTTGGTGGGGTTCACCAGCCGGATTCCGCTTGACGGGACTTATTCTTTTCGCCCTCTTGAATTGGGTCTGATCGAGAGCCTCGTCCTCGCTTTCTCTGCTCGAGGAGATTAACGGGTTCAGGAACAGTCTGTTCAGTTTTCTTTTGTTTTACTCGTAGAGGAGATTTATGTTGTGGTACATACGTTTTTCTTCCTTAGTCCAGCGTTCTTGGTCCGTCTTACGGAAGAGATCTATTGCCATGTTTGAAAGGTAGTCGGAGATTCCAACGAGCGTGGGCTGCTTCCGATGATTCATTGGTCTTTCCCGAGTGAGATTGAGATCGAAGTTGAAGCGGGCGAGCGTTTCCTTGAATGCAGGGGAGATCCCGTTGGTACTAACTCCGGCACCGTCCTTCTGAGAGGAGATCGTGGAAGCGTGCGAGACGGGAGAAGAAGAAGCGCTGGCCTGGGGGACAGTTTCGATGACGGGGGGAACCCCACAAAATCAAGTGTGGTTTACAGAAAAAGTGAAATGAACACATGAAATTATCTCCACTGTCTTTCTCTTAGCTCAGCCTCTATTGAAAACAGAATCACGGGACGCGGGAGCGTCCCGCCCCGCCAAGGAAACCAAACGTCAGCAGCCAACAGAAGCAAATCCACCGCCAAAGAAGAAAGATAATAAAAACGTAACCAAAATACAATCCCCAGGACCATCAGGGGAGGAGGTATTAAAGTTATAAAATCGCTGTTCAAAAAAGTTTTCGCTTTCTTTGACAGGGCTACAGCCCAGACGAAAAAAGGAATCAAGCTGAAATTTCGCACACACATTCCTTGTGCCCTACTGATGTGCCTTTTGTGCCATTTGACCCCCCCCCCCTCCCCTTCCCCCTCGTTTTTATCCCCCAAATTGTACCTTCCCGGGCTTTTATCACAGCCCCCCGGGGGGCTACGGTAATGATTCTTTGCATACATATTCTTGGGGGACCATTGAGTACATATACAAAAATTCAACTCCCAGGGACATCACGGGTCGGAGTAATTGAAGTTTGAAAATTACTAATTTCAACTAAATTCATGTGTACTTACTCTCAGCTTATAGGGTTTGTTAATCTCTGACTGCAATTGCAATGCTAGAACAGATCTAAGATCTAACAATTATTCAAAAGCTGTCTTTGGAAATGAAATTCAATCAAGACTAATAAAACATATCCAACAGTTGCAACTAGACGTTGAATCGCGGATATCACAAATTTGCCACAGCGACTGCGCATGGGCGCAGACATAGAATCTGAAAACAGAAAGCCCAATGAGCTATGTTGTTTGTTTATACTTAAGCAGAGAAACAAATTAATGAATGAGATTAGAATGCTGTCCTCCCCCCCCCCCCAAAGTTTTGCCGATACGAAATTTCCTTCCCCCTGTTTTTCAGTTTTGATATATTTATGGAGGGAAGAAATTTTAAATGTCGGCGCGAAAGTGGGGTTAAACCATTACAACATTTTACGTGACAAATTATATGAAACTGAACGCATAAGAATACGGAACATATAACTTTTCAATTGAAAGCGAAAAATAGCACTTTTTTATTGGTTTGCTTATTTTCTAAATAAATGGATTTTTCACAAACAATACATAATGAATTGAAAATATATGAAATACGTGTGGATATCCGTGCATTGCAGTAATTTGTTAGCTGAAAAATTTTTTGCAATTAATTTAAGCAAGACTTTTAATGAGCTTAGTCCGCGCGCAACATGCACATTCGCTATGGCAAATTTGGGATATCCGCGATTTGATATCGAGTAAAGTTGTATAGATCTTCTGACACATTCAAATTTAAAATATTTAATGGCTTAGTTTTTTTTTTTTTTTTTTTGCTTGGTGATAACATGCGTTATTTCGTTTTTTAAATGAACTTTTAAAACAAAACTAGGTATTAAACAAGACAAAGACTTCTATCAAGAGAAAGATAAATCACCAAACAATTCAAATTATCCCATAAAACATAAAATAATCTAAGATTTAAGAAAAATGTAATTAAACAAAAAGTGAAAAGCTAGATTAAAATAGCCCTCAAGCTGTAAAACATTTAAAGAAACCTTCATGAAAATGTTGAATAATCTGTCAAATATAGAAACTGTAGTAGAATTTATTGCGAAGTTGTAAAATACTCGAAAACAATATAATTTAAAATACAGTATTTTATTATTCAAGAAGTTTTCTTTGCAACAGAGAGGATACAAAGATTGCAATAAAATTTAAACCGCCCAATTCTCGCAAAATGAACATAGAAACTTAATAGTCAGAAAATAACTTGACGTAAAATTAGGCTAGCCATTATTGTTCCTTAAAAACACAAAACAGCGTTGTTTCAATTGAAAATTTTCTGACTTCAAGTTTTCAATTCTAAAAATACAGACAAAGTAATACTATCAATGCAAAAAGATGTGATATCTCATCGAAAACAACCCTGTTGTAAAAATTTCCCCGCCAAGAAAACCTTTAACTTTTCTGCACAAAAAAGAAAACCTGCATTTTAAACCCAAAAACCCTCAGCCATATTATAAAAAAATGAAGGGGCTTTTTGAATGATTTCTATTTCTAGTCTGCAAAATTCATGAATAAGAATAATAATAAATAAATAGTTTAGCAACTATTTAGGACTTTAGGAGCAACAATAAAAATAAGGAAGAAAGGTATTGAAGAAATAATAAATTCTGAAAAATTTTAAATTTAAAATCTTATTTCCTTTTTACTTCAAAACATATTTTTAAAAAGTACAATATTCAAAAATGGTTAAAATAAAGATTAATATTGTTTTTATTTATTAATTTTGTATTACTTTGATCTGCTCTAACTTTTGCGTCCAAAACCCGGGCCGTGCTGCGAAGACGTGACGTTAACCTCCACCCCCCCCCGCCCCCCCCATATGAACAGAGAAATGAAGCTGGTTCATTGTAGCTTCAATGAATAGACGAACGCTTTGTAATTTAATTGTTAATGAATGAAAAAATCTGAATTCATCTACTTTAAATATTTACTACTACTATAATTAAGTATACTACTTTTAATATTTACTACCTGTAGTAAATATTAAAAAATTAGTAAATGAAACTGTATTAATTGTTCAAAAACAATTTTTGAAAAGAAGAATACTGTTCAAAAGCTGAATTATTTTTTTCTGTAAAATGTCACTACACAAGATGAAAAACAAGCAATCAAAAAGTAATTCAGTACGCATTTAAATCAGTTTGAAAGCATGTCTAAGCACTTAAAAGCACCAAAATAATAAATAATTATTAACCTGACACATTACGTGTTATTTTTCAGATCAATAATATCAATTTTAACACGTTAAGAGAAAAAAGAAAAAAAGATTTTAAGAGAATGGGGTTGTTTCCGAAATTTAGAAAGATTTTCCTAAAAGAGCATGCTTAAACATAGGATTTCACCTTTTTTTAGTTTTTTTTGACAAAGTTTAATATTCTTAAAAATTATTTTAATCGGAGCGCAGATTTAATTTTCTTTTCTACGCTTCTGCACATGACATCACAAGTGATGAAATGCCATTAGCATAGAGCGTAATATTTAATTCGCTTCTGAATTATCAAAACCTGGAAACGCGCTAGACAGCAAGCGTAAACATTCAGTGCGCCAGTGGAGTACGTGCCTAAGTTCATCACTTCTGACGTCATAAAGACCACGACTTATTTGAAAAATCGGACATTTTGAAAAATTAAAAATTAAATGTTTTGAAAATAAAAGGTTTTCCTGGCTTCGTATTATTTCTTTTTCATTCTTTTAACTTCAGTGACAAAAAGTACTTTTGATTGATGGAAACAACCACATTAGGGAAAAAAAGCGCGTAAATTTGACAATCAAAGCTAGAAAACGGTAAAGTTGACGCCTGCTTAATGTTATAAAGTATCAAATTAAGAAGGTTTATCCCCCCATATTCCATGTGGGGAGAGGTATCTGCCTAGTTTGGCACTAGCAATTTGTTTGATATCTTCTTAATTTATTTTTTAGCATCATTATTTTTCATATCTAAAATGGCAAGTAGTGTTCATTTGCTCTGCCTCATTAATGAACACAAATACTGTTTTATTGATGTCAGCATCTCTTGCAAGCTGTGACAGCCACTCAGACCTGATTAAGGCACAAGTCTACTAGACCCTGAGTCTGGGGTCCATCCTCCTAAGGGGCCTCGAATTTTTAAAAAACCTATGCACAGCATTAAACAATCATGTACTTTTGTGAAAATGAAAAAAAAAAAAAAAAAAAAACATGTTTCACATTAAACATTATTTTGCGTTGCCTTAAAGTGATAGAATAGTGGAGGAGGGGGGGGGAGCGGTTGGAGAGGGGCTTCCAAAGCATTGTAGGCCATTGGTCTCACTTTTAGTTAGTCAGACCCTGAAGTCACTGGCACTGGTCTAGTTTGTAAAATTCTGGGTATATCTATAAATATAGAATATATCTTTCATTTTTGTTCTCTTTATTAGTTTTTAAATTTTACTTTAAAGTGATTTTATTTTGAATTAGTTAAGGATGTACAGCTCAAAATGATTTTTTCTTGTGTCGGATTTTTCAAAGGGAGGGGGCAGGGGTGTGTCTCAATAAACCATACGCCCATGACATATAGAGGTGTCAATAAAAGCTCTGTATTTAATTTATTGTGTAAACAATTTTGAAGTAATTTACTTGTGAATAAAATATTGATGTTCAATTCAAAGTCAGTTTTCTTGTTGTCGGAATTTCGGGGGTTGAGGGTAGGTGATTCAGCAAGAATATACACTTCTTCCTATTCTGAAGATCAAAATAAGAGCACCTAAACAACGGCAAACCACGCTGCACTCCTATCCTCTTCGTTTCGACTACTTTGGAACCGGTTCTATTGGCTGTCGTCCGTTTTCCCACATTTACGCCTACTTTAGGCTAGGGGGTGGGGCTAAGAGTAAAGAGGCGTTCTTTGGGGTGATCGAAACCCAACCCTTTTGTCCTGAGTGATGGGCCAACATCGGCGGGAAAATTGGCGATATGGCAAGTTTTATTTTTAGTTTTGCTTTTCATGAAGGGTTACTTTCATGGGATAGGCCGTTCACCTAGACCTTCGACCTTTCACCTTTGACTTTCGGCCATTTCACCTTTGACTTCGGCCATTAGAGTATTGGAATATCCGTTTTCTCTGTAAAAATGGCGCATCAAATTCTTTTTTTGAAGTCAAAGCGAGGAGGCGATATGATAAGTTATCACAACTTTTTGTATAACTTTCAACGGAAGAATCGGGATGACAAAACCACCTGGTTTTGTGTTCGGAGAAAATCCGAAATTTGCGGTGGAAAATTGGTGGTTTCTGGCGATAGGCAACGTGTACTACTGGAAAGTGCCCACAACCATTCTGATGAGACAAAGAAAATAACTACAGCATCCTTCGTACAGGAACTAAAAGAGGAAATATCACAAAACAAGCTTGTTCCAGTGCAGAGCATTTTTTAAGGAATTTTTACTAGGCGACACAAGTTTATCATAAGAGTAAAAATTATTGAGAAGGTTACAGCCTTTTTCTCAACAAATGTATGCATAATCGTCGCCTCAAAGTGGTATTTCTGTAAGTACTGTTTGTTCTATGGCGGCTGTATAGATCTTCTGATTTAAAAGGAAGCCGATATGAACCAAACCTTAAGAATAGTATCAACTCCGAAGTAAAGGGGGTCCGGGGGTTTTTTCCCCCGGAAATTTTTCGAAATTTTTAGTCTTGAAAACGCATTTTAGACGATTTTTGGTAATGTTAGGATTGAAGAGGTTCGGTGTCACTCACCTGTCTATTTTTCGAACTTCTAGCTCTAAGAATGCAGTTTTAGACGATCTTTTTGATGATGTTAGAGTGAGGGGAGATTTGAGGGCCCATATCAAAGGAAAATTTTCTTTATCTGCAATTCTAACTGTGTTTCGTAATATTATGCGCTCCGGTGCGACTCCCTCCCCACGCCCGTTTTTTGAAATTGAAACGTTCAAAACGCAAACATTATGTCCAATAATGTTCAGAAGAGGGTGGTTCGGGGTTGTCAGGCGGATTTTTTTCTGCAATTGTAGTGCTAAAAACGGAGTTCAATACGCTCTTTTTGTGATATGACGTGGAGGAGTGATTCAAGGGCCGCCACAAGAAATTTTTCTAATTTGCATTCTTAAAGATGCATTCTACTTGTCTTTGATAATGGTAGGGGCGAAGAGGTTTGGAGCACTCCCTCGGAAATTGTAGCTCTAAAAAATAAAAGATGAAAAAACTGAAACCCGACTACGGCAAAAAAAAAAAAAAAAAACCCTAAAAGATAAGAAACAAGGTAGGTGCTGTTTAATATCATCGTCCTATTTAGTAAAACCAGTAATTTGATAGGTTAGATACTCCTGTTTATTTAGTTCTATTAAAATCCTCTGCCACTTTCGCATTAATAATATTATAATTCAATTCAAATGCCGTTGTCGTGCGTTCTCAACTACAGTTCTACTATACCGCACGACTACGGTATTTGAATTGAATTATGTTATTAATGCGAAAGTGGCAGAGGATTTCAATAGAACTAAATAAACAGGAATATCTAACCTATCAAATTACTGGTTTTACTCAATAGGACGATGGTATTAAACAGCACCTACCTTGTTTCTTATCTTTTAGGGGTTTTTTTTCTTTGAGCAATCACGATTGCTTATTGTTCTCACTTGACTGTTTTTGACGTTCCTTTGATTTTTCCCCCTGCCACCCTCCGCACCATCACCGTCGACGGGCTCCTCACGATGCTGCTCCTATAGCGAAGCCGTCTCCAGGTTGCATCCATGTCCTACACACACGCGCATACATACACAACTACACACACATACACAAACACATACACACACGCATACATACAGACACCTACACATACATACACAAAAACATACACACACACATACACACAACTACCCACACATTCATGCCTGCACACAGACACAAACACATATGCCTACACACACATACACATACCCCCTCCCACACACACACATTCATACACACAACTACCCACACACTTATGCCAGCACACAGACACAAACACACATGCCTACACACACATACACATAACCCGTACACACAAACACATACCCCCACACACAAACACACACGCACATACATACACTCGTGATTGCGAAAAACATAATTTGAATTCAAAATGTCAAAATTCAAATTAGTTTTTTTTATTTTTTGCCGTAGTCGGTTTTCAGTTTTTTATTCTTTTATTTTATTTAAATATTTTTCGTTTTAATCTAAGATGGACAAAAAATAATAGCGTGAGTAATTTACGGTAAGTTTGATATACAAGAATATCATTAACTTAAAACTTAAAAGGTAAACTTAATTTATTGCTATTACATGAAGCTGATAGAAAATTTAAACAATAAAAGATTGATTTTACTTAATAAGACTATAATAGTAATCAACACCAAACTTGTTTCTTACCCTTTGTTCCCTTAGTCGGGTTATTAAAATTTATTTAAAACCCACGCTAAAAAAATCATTTAAAATCGAGTTTTGCAAGGTAAAATCAACTCCTCCTATTGTTGAAGTCGATTGATAGCGTACGTTACTTGAGCCATAATAACGAATCAATTGACACTTATTCATGAAAGTCGGATAAATAGTTTAGGTGCTACAATGGAACATACGCAAATACAAAGACTGCTATTTTTTTTAAAAAAGCAAATTATTAATGTTTTTTTTTTTTTTGCTCTATATTTGTCTTTTCCCCTGAGACACATATGCTCTCTTTTCTTTCTTCCTTTCTTTCTTTCTTTTTTTTTATGTGTGTTTTTTCAATGTGTATTTGCCTGCCTTTTTGGATTTCCCTTAAGAAGGGGAATAGCATTGAGAGAATGATGCAGGGCTCCCAATTTAGGGGTCCCGAGGGTTCCCCCAGAGGGAATTTTGAAAAAAAAATCTAGTAAAATTCTGCAGTTTGAAGCCATATAAAGGAAGATTGGAATCGAAAATATTCGGAGAAAAATAGGCAAACAAAACTTTTTTTTAATTATGTACTCTTGCAAGTTGAGATAGTACACAGTAACATTTTTTTAGGGGTCGACACATGAATGAGGCAGTCGACAGAGAGATAGAGCGAGGGAGGAGAAAGTATAATGCATTGTTACTTGCTCTCATGGACTTTCGATACAGTTAGTTTTTAATCACCTCTGCAACCCATCGACAAAGTGCTTTAAAAGAAATAGGGTACACACTTAGAAAATAGGTAGCAAGAGAGTAACATACTGCCCATTTGAACAATTCATAATTTATACGCTTAGTCTTTACTAATAATAAAGCAGAAAGTCTCTCTGTCCGGAGGATGTCTGGATGTCTGTAGGATATCTGTAGGATGTCTGGATGTCTGTGACGCGCATAGCGCCTAGACCGTTCGGCCGATTTTCATGAAATATGGCACAAAGTTAGTTTGTAGCATGAGGGTGTGCACCTCGAAGCGATTTTTCGAAAATTCGATTTTGTTCTTTTTCTATTCCAATTTTAAGAAAAAAACTATCATAAGATGGACGAGTAAATTACGAAATTATCATAACGTGGAACCGTAACATGGGCACAAGTCAATTGGCAAGATACGAAATTATCATAGCGTGGAACCGTAAAATGAGTACAAGCCAACTGGCGAGAAAATTCACCATACATTATTTGTAAATATACAGGCGAACCAAAAGACCTTTTGTTTTTTTCTATTACGGGCAAAGCCGTGCGGGTACCACTAGTAAGAAATAAAATTGAAGCATACTTCTTTTTATGAATATGCTTTAATCCAATGTTAGGAGCAACCCCCTCCCCCCCCCCCTCGAGCGCACATACACACACACACACTAGGGAATAGAGTTTGACGGAATAATGAACGATGCTAAGAGTATAATTTCCATAAAACCTATTGTTCATTGGCAAATCATGTAATTAATTGAGAAGTTCAAGAAATAAACTTCTAAAACTGGAGGTTATGTCCTAGCTGGATCCAAAAATGTAAACGTTCTGTCTTTGGACCTATTGTCCGTCGGACATTGTGTCCGTTGGACGTTATGTCCCTCGGATGTTTTGGACCTGGACGTTATGTCCATGGACGTTTTGGATCTGGACGTTATGTGATGTCCGGCATTCCATTGAAGCACACACTGAATTTAACATATTTTGGCACTCCTCCTTATCAACTCCAATTTGTTAAAAATTTTAAAATTCAAGGCTTGTAGCCACATTTTTGTAAAATTTCAAGCATTTGAAAATGAAATTCATTTTTTTTTTCAAGTATTTTCATTTTTTTTAGGAACGACAACTCACACAACTTTTCGTGATAAGCAATAGCTTTTAACTAAAATGTAAATCCGGGCCCTGGAAATGATAGTATAAATAACAAATGTCTCAAAAACATTTTTACAAATTAAAAGCGGTAATGGATAATTAAAGTAAAAGTTTTTGAAATAAGTAAATTTTCTTACGAACCAAACTTACCCTCAAAAATCCTTTGTTTGAATCATCAAAATGAGTTTCAATTTCATTATAACTTGAAAAGGATTTTTAATTACAGCTAAAACGTGTTACAAATGACTCCATCATTCTTCAGTCCTGTTGCCTCGAAACTGGAGAAAAAATAAATAGATTGCCAGTGCCTACAAGTTTCAACGCGCGAATCCCTTTTATTCAAAAAGCCATAAAAAAGGAAGTGGTAGTTGTGGTATAATCCTCAGTTACCCTAAAGCAAAAATTACTGAAAAGAATTCCAGGAAACAACCCCGACCCTTCAGCCTTCGGCTTTTTTTTTCGAAAAAATACCTCTCTCTTTGCATCTTTGAATGAAAAACAGCTGTTTTCGTTCCGCAAACTGCTTTTATTGCCGTCCCGTCCCAACAAGTAGTGTCCCTGCAGGGTCCTGTACCCTGTACACAGATAGCCGTGAAATGGTTATCGGCTATCATCAATGAAAGAGCTAATGAGGTGGGGTGCTAATCGATTGCTTAATCTGGCGCCGAGTGCGTGGTGGGCCGGTACCCAAGGGAAGAAAAAGAAGGCTTGTACGAGTCGACGGTTTTTTTTTTTTTTTTTAAAGAAGGCAAGGGTCTTCCTAAGATTTTTAAAGATTTGAAATCCGTTTATAAAAATGAGTGTACCTATTTTAGATTTTCCAATGTCGCCCAGTGGTTTGATTTCGCATCTTCTAGGCGACAGATTTTTTTCACTAGGCGACATTAGTGTCGCGCAGTCCCTATGTTAAAAAATGCTCTGTTCCAGTGCCTACAATTTATAGGTAAGTCAAATTTAACACAAAGGAATTACTGTTTTCTTTTCTTTCTTTCTTTTTTTTTAAGTTTCTCCTCTGATATCATTATTTTCAAACCATTACGTTTGGCCAAAAATGTTGCATCTTAAATTTAATTGAAAATTAATGGAATAACAACATAAATTTAAGAAATTTCGATCATTTTTTTATTTGAACCGGATTTTTTTGACATTAATCGGATTTTTTTTATTTAAACGGATTTTTTTAGTTAAAGAATAATTAAGTATGTTTAATATTAATAAATTGCTCAAGATTCTTTTCCTATATATAAATTGAAAAATACATAAAACTAAAAATATAAATAAGAGTAATTAATAAATTAGTAGAAAATAATTTCTTACAATGCACGGATTTTTCTTTGTTTTAATTATCTGCGTCGTATAAAGTATGCTTCATGATTGTTAATTTAGGTGTTTTACTTATTCAACCACAGAATTGTTAGAGATATGATTTATGAAGTAGCCTAAGATAACAACACAAATAATTTTTATTTTTCATGAAAATTTTACAACTATTTCTCTACTCATGACAAACAATTAAATCAAAAATATTTGCCTTTTCTTTTCAAAGAAATTATCAAATAAACTTAAAAAATATATACAATTTCATTAACTGTGGAATTAAAGAATAAAAAAAAATAACATAGAAATTTGAAGTAGGTTCTTCAAATAATGATTTTTGTTAATTTATTAATTCTTTTTTAAAGAACCATAAAATAAAAACATCTACATCTTGACTTTTAAATCTTTAATGCAATTCACTGCGGGCTGAGAAGCAGGCTTTTTTTCCCCTCGAATTCTTGTCCTATTATTATGCATAGTTTATTTTTTAACACTATTTCGACTCACTGAAAGAAAAAGATGATTGTATGATAATCTCATTTTTTAATGAATACTTTAATAGCTTGACTCCTTAACAGGTTAATCACTCCTAACTCCAAACATCTTATATTCAGTAAGTTACCGCCCGAAAGCCAGGGCTAAGGCAGAAAACATAAACACCGTCAGCTCCGTTACTTCCTATTCCGGGCTGATGAGTGCTAATAAGCCCGAAACTGCAGTAATCGAATGGAATAACCCAGCTGGTGGTGTATTTTGTGTACAAACATCTTAGTTCATATATCCTTTGCAATTTTTCCTTACAATTTTATTGAGATCATGATTTTTTTTCTTTGTGGTTTCAATTTGCTTTATTTAATAACAATATCGTCGCCTCAGAGCAACAGTAGGGTTTCTTAGTGTTATTTCTGGGATTAGATGTCTTAGTGTTGCTCTGAGGCAACGATATGAACCGTTCTATTTTCTTTTGGTAATGTCATTTAGAATTACCGTTTAGGCAATTCTAAACAACATTATTTTGGTATGTCGTTTAGAATTGTTTGCTAGTTTATTGGTTTTTACAAAAAAAAAAATTTGTGCACTTTATGCCATTAAATTCTTTTGAACTTAGAAAATTCATTTTCAAAAATCATTATTAATATCACTGGTTTTTTAATCAACCAATTTCAATCATGATTTATAGAGACGTACCAAGTAGCACTTTGGGTAATATATATAATAAGGTTTCTCCATTTTTTTTTCATTTTGTTGTCGAAAAAATGCAAATAATAAAAAAAAATGATAACAATTCTGTTTTAGTAATGAGTACATACATGAATAAAATTATTATAATCAATATCAGCTTGAAGTTAAGTAAATATAACGTTAAGATTTATTTTTATCTGTTAAAAGTCGTAAAAGCAAAAATTATTTCGCTTTAATTAGTTCTCGGAACATGTCACGAAATTTACAACTAATTAAAAGAAAGTATTTACGTAATTAATTCTACTATATTCTCATTTCGTCAATTATTTACAGGAACAGAAACATTCCAACTCGTAAAAAGTAAAACATCGCACAGCGCAATATTAATAGCAGACGAATTCGGCAAGTTGGTGATGAAAAAAAAAAATTAATTTTTCCATCAAAATACTGTGAAAACTTCCTGTGGACGAAAGTCGTACATCGTCCACTATATTAGCCCCTTATTACAACCAATTTCCAGAAGTTTTTTTTTTTTTTTTTTTTCTTTTTTTGCTTTAATAGCTGCCTCTAAAAAAAATGAGAAACTTTGCATTATTTACATTGATCTGCTGCGATTGTCGGGAGTAGCTCTAAAGAAGTGAACAATAGTTGCCACTTCTAAATAGGAAAGGTTTATCTCCTCCCTTCTACCCCCCTGGTTAAAATAAATTGTTTAGTAACAGGCGCATGCGCTGTACATGGAATCAGGTTGTCGCGAAATGCTTCCCTTTTCTCGGCACAATAGTTTAGCGTTGAGTGCGATTCTGCTGTTCCGTTTTCGTGCATAAGAAGTTGTCTCTTTCTCGCACAGCACTTGGAATCCGCAAACTTTCCGTTCCGCAGGCTGCAGAGACATACTTACACTTGTTAGCCAATGGAGTATTGAGATCAGGTCTTTTTGGAAGCGTCTCCCACAGCTTTATAAGTTTCTATTCCAAAATTTTTCTTTTTTAAGTTTCACCCAATAGAAAATTTTCCAGTGGTTTATTTTTAAAAAGTTCTAGATTTTGGATTACTTCAGCAGATTATATTTTAATTGAGATTAGATCTTGTATGCCTATTCTCACGTCTGCGTTAGTATACGTCTTTTTCGACACCCGCTTTGGGATAAATAGTTATTCATGACGTAGCTTATTGTTGCAGATTCGCAGATAGTATTAAAATTCTTCGCTTTTTGTGATGATGGAAATGCGCCAGGAAAGAGACGAAAAAATCTTGTTTTTACGCAACACTTTCGATCCCAGAGTGTGCAAAAATAGTTTAAAACGAAAATATGAAATTAACTCCACTCTCATATTTTTCATTAAGTCTTTTTTTAAAAACAGGGATAACCATTTTCTACCTCATAACAAAAAAAATTTCCTTGCCTACCAGTAAAAAAAATCTGCTTCATTTGTATAACAATAAATCATTCCACCACTTGGCTTGTTTTCTTGTTTAATTCATTATTTATCTAGTATTTCGCGTTGTTTACGTGAAATGTGAATGGCAAATTGATAATAAGTCCCGACCAGACCAGAGCTAAACGATTCTACCTTCCCGAATAAAATGTTACAATAGTGGACTCCCTTTATCTGAACACTCCCTAATGTGATATCCCGATATTCTGAACACATTTTGATGATCCCGGCGACACTCTATTGACCAAACAAACTGTTATTTGTCAAACCGCGGAAAAAAGAGCCTTTTGCTCTGGCGCAAATTAATTCTCATGATCTGTCTGTCTGTCTGTCTGACTGCCAGGCATATCTGAGTGAATACCAACAATTCAAGTGCATTGCGTTTCGTTTATCTTGAAATGCGTAAAATCTCCAATGCTCAGGGGGGGGAGGGGGAGTCGAAGTTAAATGGCTATTCCGTCGTGTCCTATCCCCCAACAAAAGTCTCTCGATTTTCTTAGAATTAGAGTCAAGAGTCAGATCAAAATAGGAATTCCTCTGTCAATTCCGAAAAGCTCCAGTTTAACAGTGGCGACGAATGCACGTTATCTGCAGCTAAATGCTATCCTTTGCGTGGTACTATAGTGCCTAGAAAGAGTAGTGTGCCGATCGCCGCTGTTTCCCCGCGATTCTTGAGGACGAAATTTAGGAATTCCGCTAGAGGGCAGTGCGGTTAGGGAGCACGTTACTTTTGACGGAGTTCACATCAGTTGATGCGAGATTTAGTTATAATTCGGCTATGCGTTAATGTTGTTTTCCCGCATTTTGTAAAATAATTATCAAAGAGTTTTAAAATATTTTAAAGGACACATCAAATTCAAATATTATGAGAAAAAAAGCTACATCTTATTTTATACCAGCGTACAAAAGTGGTTACGGATCAGGAAAAGAAAACTTTTCGCTTTTCAAAGTTACCGAAGATGAGGAGAAACTTAAACAATGACGTACCTAGCATGGGGGACACACGGGGCGACTATTTGTGGTGTCACCCTCCCCCCCCCCCCGAAAAAAAAAGTTTTAGTATTCTTTGTAAGCATGAAATTCATACAATTTTCAGTCGAAGTACTGACAATATGAACCTAATGTAGAGTACAGTATTCACCCCATGATGTGGGGTGAAAAAGGGGGGTCCCGGGAGTTTACCTCCGTAAAAATTTGAAATTTGTAGTCTCAAAGATGCATTTTAGCTTCATATTTTTCAGAAACTTGCAATTCCAATTTGGGTGTCACCCCCCACCCGGTGACCACTGGTCCGGATCGCCCCCCCCCTAGTGACACACCACTGACTTAAGGAATGGAACTCTTGTATTTTCTCTAAAAATTTCAATAGTGTTGTCTGCGCCATAACCCCCTCCCCCCTCCTTGGCACCATTGTGCAGTTAAGGGTAAATTGCTGGAATTGCTGGTTTATCGAGATGACAGATAGCTTTTACTGCAGATTTTAAAATGCAGATTTATTTCTGGGTGTCCTCCCTCCCCCACTCAAAAACGACAAAGCACACCCCCTTCCCCCAAATATTACGAAGCCCCACCGCACCCAAAAAAGTTCCTCAAACACACTTTAATATTTTTTAAGCACCTCTAAAAGTTTTAATGGTTTAATCTGCACCCTGAACACTCCCACTCCCTCCCCCCTCTCCCCGTCCTTGGCATCCCTGTTTTAGCTTTACTTGTATTATTAAAATATTTGCTGGAAAATTTACTTTACAAGATGGCTGATAGATTTTGAAAAATGCAGATGGCTTAGCTATGGATGCCTTCCCCCTTCCCCTCAAGAGTGAACGCGCAAACCATCCGAATACACAAATTCTACAAAGCACCCCACCCCTCAGAAATGCTATCCCCCAAAATGAGACTTTTATCTTTTTAAAGCAGCCTTTGTGAAAAATAGAATGGCAACAACAGAGCCTTACCCCTCCCCCCGTCCCGTTTTAGTAAAATAATTAGAATTAAATTGCTGAAATATTTACTTACCAAGTTAGCTGACTGATTTTCTACATAACAGAAACAAATACACTGATAGTTATAATCTATGGACGTTTCCTAAGAGTGATGACGCAAAGTACCCCCCCCCCCCATTTTACTCGACATCCCCCCCAGTTGTGCTATTTCCCGATAATCAGATTAAAATCATTTTGAAGTCACCTTCTATAAAAAATTTCAATAGTGTAGTCTCCTCTATGAGCCACCAGGCCTCCCCCCCCCTCCCGCCCGCGGCCGGCACCCTTGCTTTAGCTACAATTACATTAGGAAAACATACAGAAACATTTTAATAACAAAATGACCACAGGCTGTGCTATGCAAAAACTTTAGTTAGGAAAGCTCATTCTAAGGACGATAGCATCCCTCTCACTATTTTAGAGACTTGGAAAAATAAAAACACACCCCTGCTAGATATAGAACTTGTTCCAGAATCTATCTTTTGCAATGAAATAAGTTCGATCCGAAAAACATAGCTTTTAAGCAGCGAAATTAGCATGTAATCGCTGATTTAAAACGCGTCTGATGGAGAAACAACGTGCTCCCAGGGCGCAGTGCCATCTGGATTTTCCTCAGATCTGACCTTACTTTTTCACCGTCGATCGGCACACTACTCTTTCTAGGCAATATAGTGGCACACGAAAGGTTCCGCTTGTACTGCTGCTGCCTCGGGGGAACGTAATGACCAGTCCCCGCTTGACTTCATTCGGATTGCGCGCATTGATGGTACAGCATAATAGCCCTTTTGATCAGTCTCAGTTAGGAAAAACTTAAAAGTAAAAATAATATAGTACGCTGGGCCTAATAAATTAGGATATTGTCTACCACACTTTACTTGAAGACCGCAGGTTAGGCCCACGTCTATAAAGAAAACAGCAAGGGAGGGAAAGAGTGACAATAATTATTCATATGAAAAATCGTAATGATTTGAAATGGAACGTTAGCTGAAATACAGTGCCTAGAAAGAATAGTGTGCCGGTCGGCGCTTTTCCCCCGCGATTCTTGAAGACAAATCGCATGAAATCCGCTAGAGGGCAGTGCGGTCGAGGTGCGCGTTCAATTTCGCGGTGTTTACATTAGTAGACGCGGGATTTTGATACAATTTAGTTCCGCGTTTCTCTTTTTTACCTTTATTTCGTGAATATTTCATGAAACAGCGTTTAAGGCTTTTAATGGAGGCATCAAAGTTAAACATTAGAAGAAATAAAGCTTCATCTTGTTTCGTACCAGGGTGCAAAAGTGGATACAAAACATGCAAGGAAAAAGTTACGCTTTGTAAAGCTACAGCAGATGAAGAAAAACTAAAATGGAACTCGCTAATTCCCAGGTTAGATAAAGTTTTTGATAAATATTGCTCAATTTGTGCTCTGCATTTCGAAAAACATTTTATTGAAACGCATTTTACGCATATTATATGGTGGGGAAGTTTTCATTCAACGGGGAAAACCTTTTTTGAAAGATGAGGCAATTCCGACAATTTCCGCAAATCTGCCAACAAATTTTACTAAAAAATTACCAAAGAAAAGGTTCATCAGGAATTATGCAGTTAAGAAAAATGTTCCCTGTTTGAAAAAAATAAAACTTGATCTTTCCACAGATGAAACTGAAATAAATACGTATAAATCTATTATAAATGAAATTGTACATACTAATTTACCTAGCAAATATTGGGTTTATGTGAAATTTAAAAAATCTTCAAATATTGTAGTTTTTGTATATAATGAAAATTATGTGGAAAATAATATCTACGATAAAAAGATCATTATTGAAGTAGACACAAAAACAAAGATGTTTTCAAAACAAAATTTTACACAATTGACTCTGAAAATTTGATACTTATATTTTAAGGCAAATGTATTATCAATCGAGATGGCTTAGGGCACAGTTTTTTGTTATTTTTAATGCCACTTGCGAGACTCAAGCCCCATTCATGTAGCCAGCATGAGTTTAAAGTAGAAAGGAGCGACTCCTGAGTCAATGAAGCCCCTAAATGAGAAAGAGGCCGACTTCGGCACGGTATATGGTAGCACCACCTCTACAGTTTATAGGTCTGGAGAATAGGTTGTAAATCTCCAGCAACGCTACGCCTGGTAACTGTTAGCGACCGACCATGAGACTTTCGGACAAACGAATCAACGAGCACGTAAGTTATATTTAAAAAAAAAAAATCTTGAATTTCAGCCTTTTAAAATCCTGTACGAAATTGATAATTATTAGTGTTATCGTCCCTCGTTATCGAAATTAAAGGTATTTAAGTCTCTCGAAATTTTAAGAAAAGTGGCAAATTTAAACACTTGGCGAGGGATTGAAGGTACCAATTTCTCACAGACGCACGACTTTGCCCGGAGGAGATAATTTAAAGGTCATTTGATTTGCCTGTATATTTACAAGAAATGGATGATGAATTTCTCGCCAATTGGCTATGTTCATTCACTCTTCCCATGTTACGGTTCCACATCATGATAATTTCGTAATTTACTCGTCCATCTTATGATAATTTTGCCCCGGAAACTGTTCTTAAAATTGAAATAAAAAAAAACGCAAAATCGAATTTTTGAAAAATCGCTTCGAGGTGCACACCCCCATGCTATAAACTAACTTTGTACCAAATTTCATGAAAATCTGCCGAACGGTCTAGGCGCTGTGCGCGTCACAGAGATCCAGACAGAAATCTAGACAGAAATCCGGACAGAAATCCAGACAGAGAGACTTTCAGCTTTATTATTAGTAGAGAAATAAGAGATGTGCAGTTGTTGAATACTTAGGGGCCATTCATTAATTACGTAAGGATGATATTGGCAATTTTTGATCCCCTTCCCCCCAAGTAAGGGTACGTAAGATCCCCCCCCCCCTATTCTTACGTAAGATTCCATTTCGTTTTTCAAAATGATAAAATAACAAATCTTGGAATCGTTATTAAATTCACAT
Source organism: Uloborus diversus (assembly GCF_026930045.1). NCBI lineage: Eukaryota > Metazoa > Arthropoda > Arachnida > Araneae > Uloboridae > Uloborus > Uloborus diversus. Next base: position 57,806,246 of record NC_072739.1, on the reverse strand, counting down.
TATTAAATTAAACCTTTTTGCGTAAAGAAATAGTTACTGAAAAGTTAGAATCTAAACTGAATGTTTCTTCGACATATTTTTTTTTTTTTTTTTTGATGTACTATTAATCAAAAATAAAACATGCCATGCACAATGCTACTCTTTTATTATATTTCACACTATTCATTTTTTATAAAACAAATAAAAAAAAACATCTTACCCTAACACGTTTCTTACCTTCCAGACGCAAATGGAACATAATCTGTGCCATATCACTTGACCGCGCAATTTCTAATGTGAAATACCGACTCGGAAAATATTACGTAAGATTGAGTTTGCACCCCCCCCCCCCAAGTCCCAAGTAAGGGTACGTAGAGGCTTTTCTACCTCCCCTCCCCCTCTGGGACCCTTACGTATTTAATGAATGGCCCCTTATAGTCTACTATTTTCATTGAAGATAAATTAGCATAAGGTAATTTTATATGCTTCAAAAAATAAATGAACACCCATGACAAATAGCACTTGTTACAGAATTTGTCTTTGGCGCAGAAATAAGTTCAATTCGAAAAACGGGGCTTTTAAACTGCGCAATCAGCATGCAATAGCTGATTTAAAACGAGTCTGATTGAGGAGCATAACGTACTCCTCGAGCGCAGCGCCATCTGGATTTTCCTCAGATCTGACCTCACTCTTTCTAGGCACTATAGCTGAAACAAGCAATTTCCACCCATAGACTAAATAATAAGAGTAGACCGAGCTTTCTCAGACTTGCTGATGAAAAAAATTGGTTCATGGATACATCATGTGACTAGTGGAAAGGCTTGGCGAAAACTTTGGCAGCATGGTTGCTAGATGGCAACATTATCTATAGTTTGGCACTCGACATGTACTTTAAGACGTAATGTGTTTTCATTATAATTTTTTTTTCCAGGTGCAGAGATTGAACTGTTTTTCTTTTAGTTATGCATTATTTTGACATTCGTAATTAGTTTTTGATCACAGTTTTCAGTAACTTTTATTTCATTTGGAAATCCTACGTCAGCGTTGGCGTGAACGGAATGGCGTAAACGTTTTGCTTTAACGCAAAAATGTACTAATTGGTATCTTAAATTGAAATTGTATGTAAAAATCTTACCGCTTGCCGATTCTTTTTGGGCGTTTGCATCTTTAATTGCTTAGAGAGTTATTGAAAATTTGAAAGAAAATGCACAGTACCATCTAAACGAAAAACTCACTATATTAACAAAATATTTACAACTTAGAATAACAAATTTACAAATAGGATTTCATAAAAGCTAATTCTTCCGTATTCCATCAATTCTATTTATTTTATTTCTCGCTTGCGTTGATCGTCTGCTTCGATCAACGCTCGCTGTTGCTAGGATATCCACCAGTCACATGGTTTGGTTTATGAGCAGCAAAAGGGTTGCCATAGCTCGGTCTACTCTTATTATTAGTCTATGTTACCACCTCCAGAGTTGTGAAGTATTAAGCAGTATGCTCATTGGATCGATTGGATGGCCATAAATCCATTGCAATGAGCTACGCCTACTTAATAAACATAATTTGCGCCAAAACCTAAATAGTTAGTATCAGAAGGGGAATGAAAATAAACTGGTAGATAGAAGAAACCCAAAAGTGAATCAACTACCCGTGCAGTTTAAACAGATGATTTTGGAAGGTAATTGTTAACTTATCGATAACAGTATTATTTGATTTAGTTGAAACAGGGGACACCTGTTGAATTGCATTAATAGTACTTGAAAATTTGGGCGAGAAACCTGAGTTGGTGCAAGTTTCATTTTTATTGGTTCGTCTTTTTTTATAAACTCATCACTGCACAACAAATGGCAGAGTTGAGAGCTAGATTGATTATGCAATCAATGCAATTTTTCCAATCAATAGTTTGAGCAAAAAGTACAAATAAAGTAAGCTGTATTATATTTACTGGTAGATACATGGCTAACTTTTTATGAATTAACATGAAATCAGTTCTGCTAGTAAAATAATACAGTAGCAGCACCAATTGTATGATCGACTTCCACCAATAGATATTTTTCTCCAGTCATTTAGTTTCAAAAAGTTCGAGAAGTTGGATTATTTTTACACATTTTATTTTAATTCAGATTGTTGATACGTCTTGTATGCCGATTGTCATGCCATGCCTTGCAATATTTAACAGGCCTGGGGGGGGACCCCATTTACCTGACGTGGTGGAGTTTGATGAGCAGGATCAAGTGCCGAAGCAAACCTACAAGAAAAAAAAAGGGGGGGGGGGATGAGTAAGTTTATGGTCTCGCTAGGGCTGCGAGACCGCTTATAAGGGCTTAAATCTGTTTTTGCAGAGCTTGGAGTTGGGAGAGGATCTGGGCGATGAGGGTCATTACTTGGTCTTGGCCGGGAGTAGTTAGTTGCTGAAGGGCAACAGGTCTTGGAACGAAGTCCGTGGGGGTCTTGGGAGCTGCACTGGGGATCCTTTTGGTCCAGGCATTGTCTTGTTGAGATGAGAAGGTCCGTGGGGGCGTCGATTGATGGGGCTTGGGTCTTTCGGGGCAGATGGGTGCATTTGCGGTGTGAGTTCCTCCGCAGAAGGCACAGCAGGCGGGAGTGGACTTGTCCTTCATGCGTTCTTATGATCGATGCTCCTGGGCGCATTTGAGGCATCTGGGGGCTCGAAAACATTTGACTGCAGTATGACCGAAACGCTGGCATCGGTAGCACTGGACTAGAGTAGCCTTTGGTCGGAGTCGTTCGACTGTGATCCGCAGATGTCCTAAACTGCTGACAGCGAAGACGTCTTCGGCTTTGTCGCGTAGGCGGATTTACGGGGGTGCCAGGGGCGCCGCACCCTCAAAATTTTTGGTTGGGTTTTGAAAAAAATTAGTTTAGTATTCACCCAGAGACGCAGTTGGGGGAAAAAATCATAGCAGCTATACTAGTAAATTTACTTGAATCCAGTGTAATATCGACACACGTTGCTAGTGCAAGAAAAACATAACTGTGCTCATATTAAGAATTAAAGTAATTTTATCCATTTGGAAAAAAAAAAAACCCTAATAAATAATTTCATGCAAATAAAAAATCTTCTCAAACAATTTATTGTTCAGTGCTGTGTTATTGTATAGAATAATCGCATGTTCTGTACTTGAGTATTTATTCGTATATCAATATCATATTCTTCTATTTTAAAACAACAATTGTTAATAAAGTCCAAAAAAAAAAAAAAAAAAACATGGCTATTGCAAGAAACTTTATCTATCAAATCTATATCGAAATCAACCGAAAACCAATATCTTTAAGGTAAATTTTTGAAGGAGGACTCCCGGACATTTTGCTGCAATGGTGCATCCAGGGGGGAGGGGGCATAAGACAGGTGACTCTCCCCACAAAATGCTGAGTAGATGTTTTTAAAAAAATATTCTTTATTTATTATTGAAGAGAAGAAAAGATCTCATTTTGGGAAAACGCAGTTGTTTTACGGAAAAAAAAAACTAGTATGTTGTGGCCATCACGTAACTTTCTTCTATATTTTTCTTTTTTATTTCTGATCCCTCCCCATGCTTGACGAGGAAGCAATATTCTCAACAAAAACATGCAAAAACTTGACGACCATCCCAATGTCTGAATTATTGCAAAAGCAAAGTAAAGAGCGAAAATAGAAAGTTATTTTAAAAGCCTTGCTTGAATTAATTACAAATATTTTATTTGTTAACAAACGCAAGATGGCAACAGTTAAACATTTTAAATCATTGAGATAATATTTCCGATCATTTCCATACAATTAAAATCACGAGAAATACGCAGCCGACAATCTATTACGATTTATCTTTCTTATTGTTGCATTAATAAAGCTATTTTTATTTGCAAAAAAAAAAAAAAATCAACACCTCTAGATGCGATTGGCGTCAAAATTGAACCAAAGCCTGTTTACATATGGATTCACATGTATTCGAAATTTCAACCAAAACGTAGCATTACTTCTTGAGATAGGGCACTCACAATGGAAAAAAAGAACAGGCGATTGCGCTACCCCCTTTTTAGCTGTTGACAACAAAATAAAATCAGCTCTTATACCCACTAAGGGCTACTTGCCGATAAATTTTTCTTTCATTCCGATCATTATTTCTTGAGATACAGCAGTCACAATTGACGACAAAAAATGTTCTATAGCTCAACCCCCGTTTGAGTTATTAACACCAAAATTGAATCAGCACCTGTTTCTATTAATGGCAACATATGGACTAAATTTTGTTTGATTACGCCAATTACTTCCTGAGGAATAGCAAGCACGCGTAACTCAATAAACGTCCCATTGCTCCACTCCCCTTGGAGGAATTCGCGCCGAAAACCAATGGGCACAAGTTCACATAGGGGCACAGATGTGTACCAAATTTCGGTCGATTTCATGCGGTAGTTTTTGCTGTAAAGCGACCACAAAAAACTGGTCACACACTGATGTGACACACACACACAGAGACAGACAGACATTTTCCAAAAATAGTCGAAACGGACTCAGCACACCTCAAAACGTTCGAATCCTTCGAAATTCGAAAATTTGCACGAATCCAATACTTTTTTCTATATATTAGATATAGAAGAAAGTAAAAATAATGTTGGGAAAAAATCTCAAATTTATTTCAAAAAAAATATTGACATTTAAATTTTTCAACAGCTTCAGATGATTGGTGGCGAATTGTGTGCCTCCTCCCCCCTCCTCTCACAATCCTCCTTTTTTCATATCTCACCATTCCTTTTTTTTTAATTTTTTCTATTTCGTTTTCATTTTTACTTTCTTCTATATCTAATATATAGAAGAAAGTATTGGATTCGTGCAAATTTTCGAATTTCGAATTTTGACGGATTCGAACGTTTTGAGGTGTGCTGAGTCCATTTCGACTATTTTTGGAAAATATGTGTCTGTCTGTGTGTGTGTATGTATGTATGTGTGTGTGTATGTATGTATGTGTGTGTGTGTGTCACGTCTGTGTGTGACCAGCTTTTTGTGGCCGCTCTACAGCAAAAACTACCGCACGAAGTCGAACGAAATTTGGTACACATATGTGCCCCTATGTGAACTTGTGCCCGTTGGTTTTTGGCGCGAATTCCTCCAAGGGGGGTGGAGCAATGGGACGTTTTTTGAGTTACGCGTGCTTGCTATTCCTCAGGAAGTAACTGGCGGAATCAAACAAAATTTGGACCATATGTTGCCATTAACAGGAGCAAGTGCTGATTCAATTTTGGTGGCAATAACTCAAACGGGGGTTGAGCTATAGAACGTTTTTTGTCGTCAATTGTGACTGCTGTATCTCAAGAAATAATGAACGGAATGAAAGAAAAATTTATCGGCAAGTAGACCTTAGTGGGTATAAGAGCTGATTTTATTTTGGTGTCAAAAGCTGAAAAGGGGGTGGTGCAATCGAATGTTCTTTTTTTTCATTGTGAGTGCCATTTCTCAAGAAGTAATGCTACGTTCTGGATGAAATTTTGAATAAATGTGAATCTATTTGTAAATAGGCGTTGTTTCAATTTTGGCGCCAATCGCTCCATGGGGGTCTGATTTTTTTTGTGTGTTAATAAAAATAGCTTTATAAATGCAACAATAAGAAAGATAAATTACAATACTCTCGTCTGCTTATTTCACGTGATTTTAATTTTCGGGAGATAATCGGAAATGTTATCGCAATGATTTAAAATTAATAACTGTTGCCATTTTATGTTTGTTAACAAATAAAACATCTAATTAATTCAAGCAAGGCTTTTAAAATAACTTTCAAGTCGTTCTTTGCTTTGCTTTTGCGGGAATTCAGGAATTCGGACGGTCGTCAAGTTTTTTTTTTTTTTTTTTTGCTGGGAATATTGCATTCTTTTCAAGCATAGGGATTGATCAGAATTCACAAGAAATATATAGAAGAAAGTTTCGTGATGGCCACAACATACTAGTTTCTATTAGTCCTCAAAATTTTTCTTCTCCAAAGCCCTTTTTCCAGCCAAAGTTTTTACAGAGTACCTCAAATTTCGTTTCTTGGGCTTCACTTTCGTAAAATTTCCAAGGAAGATCTTCTAATCACCTAAATACATCGAAAGTCGTCTAAAATTGCGGTTTTGGAGCTTCAGTTTTGAAAAACTGCAGTGTTCCTAACGTTACCAAATATGGTCTTACACTCATGTGTTTAAGACTTTAATTTTGGAAAATATTCGAACTAGGGCCTCCGACCCCCTTTCTCTAATATCATCAAAGAGTGTTAATATTTTGGTTTTGAAAACTACTATTTCGAAATATTTAAGTGGGAGAATCCTTTTTTTTTAATACCATAGAGTATTGCAGAACTTCATTTTTAGGACTTCAATTTCGAAAATTTTCCAGGGGAGAGCTCCAGAACACCCCGTCCGGTAACAGCATCAAAAATTGTCCTCCGTAGTACTTTTGAAACTTCAATTATGAAAAGTCAAAGAGGTAGCGTAGGGGAGAGGAGGGGGGGTACGTATTTCTATCTGCTTTTCAAAAAATCGATTGGAGACAGTCTATGAGTCTCATTAATAACCCAAACTATAAATATGGACTATAATCACATTTATAAGACTAAAATTTCTAAAAATAGCCTTGGAGCCACACGTACTTTTCTTGCCCCGAAAATATCACAAGAACTGTAATACTGCGTTTTCAAAACTACTATTTCAAATTTTTTTTTCTGGGGCGTGAATCCCATTCCAAACCAGTAGCTGAATTCATCCATTGCTTCTAATATCGACTTTCATTTAAGACTTTTTCTGAAGTTTGAAGTGTTAAGAATTGCCTATCCCCTAATCTTACTAAATATGGTTTACATCGCGTTTTTTAGACTTAAAAGTGTGTCCCGCTCTAAAATTATTTTCTGATTTCGCCACTGCCTTACTATTCCGAGAATACTCCCCCCCCCCCCCTCCCCTGATCCCTGTTATTGTTGTACTCCCAAATTTTCCGGCCTAAATCCGCCTATGCTTTGTCGTCCTTGTTCAGCACTACAAGGAAGAGGGGGAGGGGCCTCTTGTTCGGACCGGTCTGCATTTGAAGAACTTTGGAGACTGCGAAGCCGTAGCCTTGGGGGTCTTGGAGAATATCTGCGGTGGGGTAGTTCAAAGGAAGGCCTCAAATTACAGCTTTTAGGGGTCGCTTGCTGACCATGACTCTGCTGTGGAACTGGTGCCTGTGGTCTTGAAAATATCTTTCAATTAAATCGATGTCATCCGAGAGGGAGAGGTAGATCTGGAGGTTTTCGCCAGTCAGTTTCCTTTGGATTTTTCCTGCACACATCTTTGAGAGAATGTTCAGAAGCTTGATGGGTTCCGGGGGAATTGCAACTGTGATGGGGGGTGGAGGTCGTGTCTTTAGCTTGTTGAGCGTTGTCTTTCTAGCAGGGGGTGCAGTTGAGTCGACAACCATACTAGGATTAAACGTCTCCTGCTTGGGTGGCTCATCGTCTTTTGTGGAGAGAGGGGAGAACTTGTTTTTGGTGGGGTTCACCAGCCGGATTCCGCTTGACGGGAGTTATTCTTTTCGCCCTCTTGAATTGGGTCTGATCGAGAGCCTCGTCCTCGCTTTCTCTGCTCGAGGAGATTAACGGGTTCGGGAACAGTCTGTTCAGCTTTCTTTTATTTTACTCGTAGAGGAGATTTATGTTGTGGTACATACGTTTTTCTTCCTTAGTCCAGCGTTTGTGGTCCGTCTTACGGAAGAGATCTATTGCCATGTTTGAAAGGTAGTCGGAGATTCCATCGAGCGTGGGCTGCTTCCGATGATTCATTGGTCTTTCCCGAGTGAGCTTGAGATCGAAGTTGAAGCGGGCGAGCGTTTCCTTGAATGCAGGGGAGATCCCGTTGGTACTAACTCCGGCACCGTCCTTCTGAGAGGAGATCGTGGAAGCGTGCGAGACGGGAGAAGAAGAAGCGCTGGCCTGGGGGACAGTTTCGATGACGGGGGGAACCCCACAAAATCAAGTGTGGTTTACAGAAAAAGTGAAATGAACACATGAAATTATCTCCACTGTCTTTCTCTTAGCTCAGCCTCTATTGAAAACAGAATCACGGGACGCGGTAGCGTCCCGCCCCGCCAAGGAAACCAAACGTCAGCAGCCAGCAGAAGCAAATCCACCGCCAAAGAAGAAAGATAATAAAAACGTAACCAAAATACAATCCCCAGGACCATCAGGGGAGGAGGTATTAAAGTTATAAAATCGCTGTTCAAAAAAGTTTTCGCTTTCTTTGACAGGGCTACAGCCCAGACGAAAAAAGGAATCAAGCTGAAATTTCGCACACACATTCCTTGTGCCCTACTGATGTGCCTTTTGTGCCATTTGACCCCCCCTCCCCTTCCCCCTCGTTTTTACCCCCCAAATTGTACCTTCCCGGGTTTCTATCACAGCCCCCCGAGGGGCTACGGTAATGATTTTTTGCATACATATTCTTGGGGGACCATTGAGTACATATACAAAAATTCAACCCCCAGGGACATCATGGGTTGGAGTAATTGAAGTTTGAAAATTACTAATTTCCCCTAAATTCATGTGTACTTACTCTCAGCTTATAGGGTTTGTTAATCTCTGACTGCAATTGCAATGCTAGAACAGATTTAAGATCTAACAATTATTCAAAAGCTGTCTTTGGAAATGAAATTCAATCAAGACTAATAAAACATATCCATCAGTTGCAACTAGACGTTGAATCGCGGATATCACAAATTTGCCACAGCGACTGCGCATGGGCGCAGACATAGAATCTGAAAACAGAAAGCCCAATGAGCTACGTTGTTTGTTTATACTTAAGCAGAGAAACAAATTAATGAATGAGATTAGAATGCTGTCCTCCCCCCCCCCCCCCAAAGTTTTGCCGATACGAAATTTCTTTCCCCCTGTTTTTCAGTTTTGATATATTTATGGAGGGAAGAAATTTTAAATGTCGGCGCGAAACTGGGGTTAAACCATTACAACATTTTACGTGACAAATTATATGAAACTGAACGCATAAGAATACGGCACATATAACTTTTTAATTGAAAGCGAAAAATAGCACTTTTTTTATTGATTTGCTTATTTTCTAAATAAATGGATTTTTCACAAACAATACATAATGAATTGAAAATATATGAAATACGTGTGTGGATATCCGTGCTTTGCAGTAATTTGTTAGCTGAAAAAATTTTTGCAATTAATTTAAGCAAGACTTTTAATGAGCTTAGTCCACGTGCAACATGCACATTCGCTATGGCAAATTTGGGATATCCGCGATTTGATATCGAGTAAAGTTGTATAGATCTTCTGACACATTCAAATTTAAAATATTTAATGGCTTAGTTTTTTTTTTTTTTTTTTGGTGATAACATGCGTTATTTCGTTTTTTAAATGAACTTTTAAACAAAACTAGGTATTAAACAAGACAAAGACTTCTATCAAGAGAAAGATAAATCACCAAACAATTCAAATTATCCCATAAAACATAAAATAATCTATGATTTAAGAAAAATGTAATTAAACAAAAAGTGAAAAGCTAGATTAAAATAGCCCTCAAGCTGTAAAACATTTAAAGAAACCTTCATGAAAATGTTGAATAATCCGTCAAATAAAGAAACTGTAGTAGAATTTATTGCGAAGTTGTAAAATACTCGAAAACAATATAATTTAAAATACAGTATTTTATTATTCAAGAAGTTTTCTTTGCAACAGAGAGGATACAAAGATTGCAATAAAATTTAAACCGCCCAATTCTCGCAAAATGAACATAGAATCTTAATAGTCAGAAAATAACTTGACGTAAAATTAGGCTAGCCATTATTGTTCCTTAAAAACACAAAACTGCGTTGTTTCAATTGAAAATTTTCTGACTTCGAGTTTTCAATTCTTGCAAAAAGATGTGATATCTCATCGAAAACAACCCTGTTGTAAAAATTTCCCCTCCAAGAAAACCTTTAACTTTTCTGCACAAAAAAGAAAACCTGCATTTTAAACCCAAAAACCCTCAGCCATATTATAAAAAAATGAAGGGGCTTTATGAATTATTTCTATTTCTAGTCTGCAAAATTCATGAATAAGAATAATAATAAATAAATAGTTTAGCAACTATTTAGGACTTTAGGGGCAAGCAATAAAAATAAGGAAGAAAGGTATTGAAGAAATAATAAATTCTGAAAAATTTTAAATTTAAAATCTTATTTCCTTTTTACTTCAAAACATATTTTTAAAAAGTACAAAATTCAAAAATGGTTAAAATAAAGATTAATATTGTTTTTATTTATTAATTTTGTATTACTTTGATCTGCTCTAACTTTTGCGTCCAAAACCCGGGTCGTGCTGCGAGGACGTGACGTTAACCTCCCCCCCCCCCCCGCCCCCCATATGAACAGAGAAATGAAGCTGGTTCATTGTAGCTTCAATGAATAGACGAACGCCTTTGTAATTTAATTGTTAATGAATGAAAAAATCTGAATTCATCTACTTTAAATATTTACTACTACTATAATTAAGTATACTACTTTTAATATTTACTACCTGTAGTAAATATTAAAAAATTAGTAAATGAAACTGTATTAAGTGTTCAAAAACAATTTCTGAAAAGAAGAATACTGTTAAAAAACGGAATTATATTTTTCTGTAAAATGTCACTACACAAGATGAAAAACAAGCAATCAAAAAGTAATTCAGTACGCATTTAAATCAGTTTGAAAGCATGTCTAAGCACTTAAAAGCACCAAAATAATAAATAATTATTAACCTGACACATTACGTGTTATTTTTCAGATCAATAATATCAATTTTAACAGGTTAAAAGAAAAAAGAAAAAAGATTTTAAGAGAATGGGGTTGTTTCCGAAATTTAGAAAGATTTTTCTAAAAGAGCATGCTTAAACATAGGATTTGACCTTTTTTTTAGTTTTTTTTTTGACAAAGTTTAATATTCTTAAAAATTATTTTAATCTGAGCGCAGATTTAATTTTCTTTTCTACGCTTCTGCACATGACATCACAAGTGATGAAATGCCACTAGCATAGAGCGTAATATTTAATTCGCTTCTGAATTATAAAAACCTGGAAACGCGCTAGACAGCAAGCGTAAACATTCAGTGCGCCAGTGGAGTACGTGCCTAAAGTTCATCACTTCTGACGTCATAAAGACCACGACTTATTTGAAAAATCGGGCATTTTGAAAAATTAAAAATTAAATGTTTTGAGAATAAAAGGTTTTCCTGGCTTCGTATTATTTCTTTTTCATTCTTTTAACTTCAGTGACAAAAAGTACTTTTGATTGATGGAAACAACCACATTAGGGAAAAAAAGCGCGTAAATTTGACAATCAAAGATAGAAAAGGGTAAAGTTGATGCCTGCTTAATGTTATAAAGTATTAAATTAAGAAGGTTTATCCCCCCATATTCCATGTGGGGAGAGGTATCTGCCTAGTTTGGCACAAGCAATTTGTTTGATATCTTCTTAATTTATTTTTTAGCATCATTATTTTTCATATCTAAAATGGCAAGTAGTGTTCATTTGCTCTGCCTCATTAATGAACCCAAATACGTTTTTATTGATGTCAGCATCTCTTGCAAGCTGTGACAGCCACTCAGACCTGATTAAGGCACAAGTCTACTAGGCCCTGAGTCTGGGGTCCATCCTCCTAAGGGGCCTCGAATTTTTAAAAAACCTATGCACAGCATTAAACAATCATGTACTTTTGTGAAAATGAAAAAAAAAATCATGTTTCACATTAAACATTATTTTGCGTTGCCTTAAAGTGATAGAATAGTGGAGGAGGGGGGGGGGGAGCGGTTGGAGAGGGGCTTCCAAAGCATTGTAGGCCATTGGCCTCACTTTTAGTTAGTCAGGTCCTGAAGTCACTGGCACTGGTCTAGTTTGTAAAATTCTGGGTGGTATCTATAAATATAGAATAAATCTTTCATTTTTGTTCTCTTTATTAATTTTTAAATTTTACTTTGAAGTGATTTTATTTTGAATTAGTTAAGGATGTACAGCTCAAAATGATTTTTTCTTGTGTCGGATTTTTCAAAGGGAGGGGGCAGGGGTGTGTCTCAATAAACCATACGCCCATGACATATAGAGGTGTCAATAAAAGCTCTGTATTTAATTTATTGTGTAAACAATTTTGAAGTAATTTACTTGTGAATAAAATATTGATGTTCAATTCAAAGTCAGTTTTCTTGTTGTCGGAATTTCGGGTGTAGAGGGTAGGTGATTCAGCGAGAATATACACTTCTTCCTATTCTGAAGATCAAAATAAGAGCACCTAAACAACGGCAAACCACGCTGTTTTCAGAGTTGCGACAACGCGGCATCATTTTCCTATTGGTCGAAGACCGCCTGAGGCAGTGTTTCTTCTTCTCCCGTAGGATTAACATGGAGTGTATGACAGTGCTGTGGAAAAACCCAGAATCTGGAAAATTAAAGGTGAGTCCAAGATTTTAATGCTCATATTACTGTTCTACAATGTTCAAATTATACGTGTGTAGCTTTACTTGAGTGAGTCCATTCCTATTTCTTTAACTATCGCGTAATTATATCAAGAACATGTGTTCCGGTGTGCTAAAATTCCCTTCTGACACTTTATTTGGGTCTTTTATAGTTAGTTTTCTTGTTAAATCGATTAATCCAATCACAACGATGTTGAAAAACAACACTTTAAGACAAGGCAAAAGTTTAAATTGTGTAAATTAAATTTTTTTAACGATAGATCTCTGTATTCTGTTTGGCGCGATCAATTTCGTGCTTGGCGACGAGTGAAAGTAAACAAAACATACACATACACTTGTGATGTACGTGAGGATGTCTTAACTTGTGATTTGTATTATAAGTGCTGTATGTTGCAGAATTTTTTTTAAAAAATAAATGTGACTTGATATTAAAACCCATTTTAACTTATGTTTTAATGTTAGGGTTTTTATTTTTCCTGATCATTGACAAAAATTGACTTATGTATCGTTTTTAATATTCCTTCAAGCTATAAAACTCCAAGTTAAATCTTCTCTTTATGCAACGTAAGTATTTACAGTGTCAAATTTTCGTTTTTTGAAAGGAGATGCAGAGGAAATAAAATGCTTATATATTATAGATTTTTCAATGCTTGCTGGTATTATCTTTTAATAACATTTAGATTTAAGGAAAAACGATTTGTTATGATTTTCTGCCAAATATTTATTAGTTAAAAATTGTAAAAAAAAATGTCAATTCGATTATGAAATTAATGTCACCACATGAATTTGCCAAAACGTTTGAGGTGGATATGAAGTGCTTGCTTGATACATGGCAGTTTTTATCGATTTTTTAGGTTGAGCGAGCCAATTTAAAATGCACTATTTTATTAAAAATTTAATGAATTGTAGGCAGTTTTGGTTTTTTTGGTAATTTACTCTTTTTCATTCAACAAGCATGTCACTCGCTGTGTGTTCCATCATAAACAGAAAACTGAGATGTTCTAAGTTCGTTTCAAGTTGTGTGTTGGTACTTTTTATTATGCTCTAATTAGGGTTTACTAATTTTTAGGTTGCCTAGTTATTTCCTTTACATGCTACTCTTTCTTTATCACCTGAAGAATAAATTGCATGCTATCACCCCGCTTCAGGTTAGTAAAAATTTCTGTTTTTATTGAGAAAATGATTTCTAAATAATTATGGCCATGATTGATACATAGTTAAGTTTTAACAAGTGTTGAATTACCTTTGAGATCAGGACCATTATCATGGGTTTTTGAGATTGTAAAAGTCCTCCCAGCCACAGCTCTTGTTTGTCAGAAATTAGGTACATTTAAAGTTTTGCGGGTTGAAATATCAATACTTTTATGATAAAATGCTGAATCAAAGATTTTTTTAAGTGAAACTTTTTATGCGAGGCATGACTTAAACATGCAGTTTTAATTAGCATTTTTTTTAAATAGCAAACCATTTTAATTAGTGATATTGCTTTTTAGATGGTTACAAGACATATTTTTAGATTTAAAACTCTTTACAACGTTTGCCTTTCCGAAACAAAAGCAAGCTATTTCTAATGTGCATTATCTGTCTTTCATTTATTTATTTTCATTTTCTTACCTTTTTTTATCTCTTTATTTATTTTGAATCAATTAAATTCTAACACATGGAGGTGAGAATTCTTATGCTGCGAACCAAAAAAATAAAAAATAAATAAATAAAAATTATTACAAAAAAAAAAAAAAAACTGTCGGCAGATTTAAATGGATATATTTTTGCTGAAATTAAAAAATAATAAATTATTCCTTAGTCTTAACTGTAAAAGGCATGTGACAGCAAAGTTGCACTTTTTGAAGATAAGCCCATTAGTGACTGAAGTTTTTAATTAACTTAATGTTTTCTTTTTCGGATGAAAATGCTGAAAATTTTGTGTTTTAAATAAAGTTTATAGATACAATAACACCAAAAAGTAAATTGAACAACAGAGATCTATGTTGTTTACAACAACAACAAGATTGCAACAATAAGATCATGTTATTGATCTGAAAACTTTGCATGAAATAAATGAGTTTTCCTCATGCTAAATTGTTTTCAATTTTTAGTTTTTGCTTTGTCATAAAAATTCAAAGTAAGTACAAGTGCTTTTTTGGTGCTCTGAATTGTTTTAATTTTGTTTCATGAAAAAAATGTCTACTATCTAACTACCTTTCATTCTAGTATTGTTTTGGTATAAAAATGTTGTTGAAAATTTTAAATAATAGATAGTGTACTTTCAAGAAATAAATATAAAATAATAGAGACATCTGTTTCTTATGCATATAAGAATGTTGAAAAAATATAATGTGTCAAAATACACCCCTCCCCCCTTAACTTCCCAATTTATTTCTGAATATTTATATCTGCATCTAGTTTCAAATAAAAATGACCTCTGATTAATATAATTTCAGTTTTCAACTTTATACAAATTAATCTATTAACTAGGTGTACCCACTAAACCATTAAAATATTCAGAGGTTCTTAATCTTTTTTTTTTTTTTTTTGGAGTGGGTTGGGGCGAGATAGGATCCCCGCAGTGTGGGGTGCCCCACGTCTTAAGGGGTCCAACGGCCTCTGAAATTAAAGAAAAAAATTGAAAAAAAACTACCACTAAGACTTATTTAACGTTACAAATATACACTGATGGCCTCTGGAGAGGGGCTACAGATTTTGTTGCAGGGAGGCCTAAAATGTATAGATCTTGGCCTGGATAGGATATCTTGTTTTAAGCTTCTACATATTTCTAGTATTACTCTTTCAAACTTTCCTTTGCATATACATGGGTGCCACACCCCCTAACAGTACCCCCCCCCCACCCCCGTAGGTGAGCATCCTAGGCATATATTTCGTTTCGGAATTTTTAAGCTAATGCTAAACTTTGTTCCATTTAAATCAGAAAATTGTATATTTTTCCTTTTATAGAAAAAAAATAAATAAGTAATGCTTTTGACATCAATCCAAGAAATATTTCTATGTTCAAAAATCTTTATAAAGCTTAATTTAATGTAGCAAAAACAAGCAATTTTTTATGTTCGTTATTTGTTGCTTATTTATTTATTTTCATTTTCTTAATCAGTCTTTATTCTTTCATTCATTTTAAATCAATTAAAATTATAATATAATTTTCGTTGTCTCGGAATCTTTTGATTAATTTAAAATTGATCGTATTAAAGAGAATAAGGTTTAAGAAAAAAAATCTGCTCTTAATTCTCCTAACACACAGCCATTTTGTCTTTTTTTAATGCTTGAATCAAAATCGAGCGTTTCACTTATTGAACAGCATGCATTTTCGAATCCGCGGTGCTAACATCCTTCAGAACCCGTTTTAGCCACTCTTTCCGCTCCCATTTGCGACTATTTTTTTTAAATAAAACTCAAAAGCGAGCAAGGAGCCAATCTTGCAGCTCGGCGGCAACCCTATCTTCCCCCCTGTAACCGGTTGCGCTTGCCGAGCGTAGCTGTTGGTGCATGCTCCTCCTCTTTTTGTGTCACGTGAGCTTCGTTCCGTTTTTAGCTAATTTTAAGTTGTAATTTTGAAGAATCCAGGTCAGTTTTTTAAAAACTGAGTTGATTTTGGGGAGTTTTAAGTAGAAGACTATTCAAATCAATCAACGTTCCGCGATTACCCGACCCATGCAGATTCCTCATTACAAGCACTGAATTACAAGCAACGTGTTTACGTCTAGTTTCATACAGTAAACATGCACTTCGAATCTTTGACCAAAATCACGCCAAATACAGGGTTGCAATGAATTGTTTAGTATCAGGCGCATGCGGTGTACATGGAATCAGGTTGTCGCGAAATGCTTTCCTAATCATTCTGGGCACAATAGTTTAGCGTTGCTGTGAGATTCTGCTGTCCCGTTTCGTGCATTAGAAGTTGTCTCTTTGTCTTTCTCGCACAGCACTTGGGATCCGCAAACTTTCCTTTCCGCAGGCGCATGCGCTTCAGAGACGTACTTACACTTAGCCAATGGAGTATTGAGATCAGCTCGTTTTGCAAGCGTCTCCCACAGCTTTATCAGTTTCTATTTTACTTTTTTAAGTTATTCAAATTTTTCAATTATTCAAATTTTACTTTTTTAAGTTTCACCCAATAGAAAATTTTCCAGTGGTTTCTTTTCAAAAAGTTCTAGATTTTGGATTATTTCTGCAGATTATATTTTAATCGAGATTAGGTCTTGTATGCCTATTGTCACGTCTGCGTTAGTATACGTCTTTTTCGACACCCGCTTTGGGATAAATAATTATTCATGACGAAGCTTATTCTAGAAGATTCGCAGATAGTATTAAGAATCGTCGCTTTTTGTGATGATGGAAATGCGCCAGGAAAGAGACGAAAAAACCTTGTTTTTACGCAACACTTTCGATCCCAGGGTGTGTACAAAAATACTTTAAGACGAAAATAAACTAATAAAATTAACTCCACTCTCATTCTTTACATTAAGCTTTTTTTAAAAATATGGATAACCATTTTCTACCATATAATAAAAAAATTTCCTTGCCTACCAGTAAAAAAAATCTGCACCATTTGTATAACAATAAATCGTGCCACCGCAATGCTAAACTTCAACAAAATTTGATCTCCTTTCTAGTATTTCGCGTTGGTTACGTGAAATGTGAATAACAAATTGAAATTTTAGTTCCGATCAGAGCTAAACGATTCTCCCTTTCCGAATAAAATGTTACAACATTAGACTCTCTCTATCTGAACACTCCCTGGTGTGATACCCCGATATTCTGATCACATTTTGATGGTCCCGGCGACACTATATATAGTAGAGTGCAATTAGACATAAACCTCAACATCCAAAGTTAAAGTTTCCCGTCAACTCCAAATTGTTGTATACTGTCCACATATTGTTTGGTAAAAAGTTACACCGTTTTCAGCGTCGTGTTTTGGGGGGAGGGGGGCAGAAGTTGGTAAATTAGTAGTTTTTATCATTATTTTTTTGGAAATATTTAAAAAACTATGGCGTTTAGCGCAAAAAATGCAATGTACAAAATAATCTACACTAAATTACGAACAAAATGGTCCTACGCATTATTTTGTTAAGTGAACGGTTCCAGAGTTACGGCGGGTGTAAAAGTAGAAAATTTTCGCATTTTTAAGATTTTTTGGAAAATGAAATTCTAACAGACAATAAATAAACAGAAATAACTAAACAATTTTATTAAAAAGTAATACTGTAAAATCGTATTCTAGTCTAAAAGAAACTAAGAGGCACCACATGGGGTTAGAAACGTAGAAATACTGGAAACGAGAACCGGTTTTCTGCAATTTGCGTGCACTGCAATATAGCACTTGAAGTTAGACTACTAGCTTAAAAAGATTGAGAACAAAACATTCAGAGATACACTTGAAAAGAAAGTTAGCTGTTCAGTCTCTAGCCTCTATTACGAAGTCTATGACAATTAACAACACCACTGTATGTGTGCCAAATACTGTATGTGTGAACCCTTATACCGGAGGTGTTTGTGATCCGAAATTTCAAAAATTTCAGAAAATTTTGGGTTGACAACACATTCTAAAACTGAAAAATTATTTTAAAAAATAAAAAGTAAACGTTTTAAAATGATTTTTATTAATGATTTAAATGATTTTTGTATGCATATTAGAAGAGTTTTTACTGGGAAGGGGGAAGGGTCGAACTTCCTCATAGTTTCAGAAAATTTCACACTGCCTTCAGAAAATTTTACTTGACTCCACGTGCATCCCTGCCAAATACTCTCTCACATCGGATGGTGTGCACTATAAGAAAATATGAGAGACTTTAAGAAATACGTCGAACCCGCTTAAGTGAATAGCCATTTTGCCTCGAAAAAATACTCTAATAAGCGGGATATTCCAAAAACCTGGATAAAAATAAAACATTACGTTGGTTTGGTACATTGAAAATATATTATATTAAGCGAAATATTCTTTTAACCAATATTCTAATAAGCGGGATCGACTGTAGTTTAATTTGAATTATTTGCATATCCTCCACCCTTGTTCGACGAATCTGGCTTGATAAGGAAGAAGAGCAAATCTCCAATGGTGTCTGTGTTTTGGTTCCAGGTTCAAATGAATCATCGGTCACCCCGAATTTAGAAAAAGTGTACTACATCATTGATGAAGATCACCTTCTTCATCGTGTTTTCTGACGTTTCCCAGCTCCATTCAGACAGATTTGCTAGCAATACATAAATTACGTAATTGCTAATTATAGGCCAGCAATATATTTTTGATGAATTCGAGCAAGGAATCACAAAAGATGAACTATTAACCAAAGTGAATTTCTAGCTAACACTAAGAACAAAATGGGCCTTATTTCTCTCCTGACAATGTACTTTCAAAAAGGCGGTTGCACAGTTCATCAAGCATCGGGTGACGCTGACTTATTAATAGTGTTAAAGGTTGCGGTGCGACTTCAACTTTCTTGAAATGAAGACACAGTTCTTGAGAACACACAGGAGATTTATTTACACTATGTACAGGAAAGATCGTTAACAACTGCTAAATTAATCATCAGCAATTAAGCAAATATCAATCAACACCGTAAACTCAACTGTTACACACGTATTTACATCGAAATACGAAAAACAACACAGCGAAATGCCTCGCAATAAATAGAGCTACTACACTCTCAGTACAAATTCTCAATCGAAACCGAATCTATCATGCGTAACGGTTTTTTATAACATCGAAAAGTTTCCACAATTTTCCAAATGCTTCTAGTATCTTATTTTCATTCACAAACCTTATCAATGAAAAATAGGGCATGTATACTTCAGCCGAATGTATAGGGGCTGTATATTCATTACAGAAAACTATTTACAGGTTTCGTTACTACAATAATTTTAGATGAAAAATAATTTAGTAAACGAATATTTTAGCTAGATTACGACAAGTTAATCACAAAAATAATTACTATTTGCAAAATGTGTAACATTGCCCCCTTCCTAAGGACTGCACGTTCCGGGCAGTACAATCCCCATGAAGGGTGCTAAACTTCTATCACAAGTTCACAAAGACACACATTAAATAATAACCAATAATGCATAGGAAACACAATAATAACAAGAAATATTACTAAACATTAAAAGCAAAAAAAAAAAAAAAATTATCTACAACTTTTATGTTATCAACTATGGTTGTTTACGTAATACTCATGAACTATGGCCATAGTGTGGAGCTAACCGATCATAATGTACAACCCTAGGTTTTGCATTAGGTGATTTTTGGATCCTCACTACGACGTCATTCAGTCGGTTAAGGACTTTGTAGGGTCCATCCCAAAGCGACTGCAATTTGGGTGAAAGACCTTTCCGTCGGATGGGATTCCATAACCAAACCTTGTCGCCTTCGTTGAATTCATGTCCAGTAGACCTTGTGTCGTATCGGGCCTTCATCTTCTCCGCCGCGATGTTGATTCGCTTACGTGCGAAGTTATGAACGTCTTCCAACTGGGCCTGGAGATCCTGGATGTACTCCTCAGGCGATGAAGGCGCATCCGGAGGACGACCGAAGACGAGATCACAAGGTAGCCGAAGCTCTCGTCCGAAGAGCATCTGAGATGGGGCATATCCGGTAATCTCGTGGATAGCACTGCGGTAGGCCAGCAGGAACAAAGGTAGCTTCTTGTCCCAATCCTGTTGATTTCTGGAGACCATAAGCGAGAGATTATTCAGGATTGTGCGGTTAAATCTCTCCACCATGCCGTCTGATAGTGGGTGCAGTGGTGTTGTCCTAGTTTTCTCAATTCCGAGAATTTGACATAGGCCCTTAAACACAGCAGAGATGAAATTCCTCCCTTGATCGGAATGAATCTGCAAAGGTGTTCCATATCTCGAATATCTCCATGAAAGATAATTTAGTAAACGCCTAATTTAGCTAAATTACGACAAGTTGATCACAAAAATAATTACTATTTACAGAATTTGTAACAATGGTTTTTATTAGCGATTGATAAAGCTAAGAATGGAGTTGAAGTTTGTGTGATCGGTGATGACATGGACTTACTAGTCTTCTTGAATGTTCACACACCATCAGAAAACAAATTGAAAATGGTGGTACCAAAGAAAGGTAATCAACAGAAGAAGGTGTTTCAGACATTCAGCGAAGCATTGGAGGTATGAAGGGTGGAGTCTTTGCAATATACGCCTTCACAGGATGTGACAGTGTATCTATCTTTCTACAAGAAAAGGAAACATTTCACCGTATAGGAAAGTGTAAGCCAACAACGCTCTTCGTACGAAGCTTCTAAGTCTTAAACGATTTCAAAGCTGACCCCAGTGCAGTGACTGAAGCAGGAAAGTAGTTCTTTCTTGTGATGTTTTAGCAAAGAATACTGAAGATCTAGATAGCGTTCACTACCAGTGTTACTTGCAGGCTATTGCAAAGCAGCCCATACATTCAATGTTCGCACACACACACACACAAACACACACACACACACAAGTTGGCTTACCCCCACTTCAGCAGCTACCAGGCAGCATTCATATGGAACCTACCACCCGGTTCAGCAGCTGCTGGATGAGAAAAAGAATTTACCTCCAGTGGGGGTGGAAGAAGATTGGTGAATACCTGAGACCAATTACAACTGCAACTCCCTAGGAATTACTTTCCCTCGTAGTGTGCGTTTACAAAACCGAATGCGTCCATAATTGTGAATGCAGAAGTAGTGGTTTAAACTGCTCAAGCATCTGCAGTAATTGCTCAGGTCAAGGAAGTAATAACATGGGCATTAATATCATAGACGAAGATCTAGAAGAGGGCGGTGGTATGCTTGAAGAGGACTGAATACTGGTGAATACTTTACATCACAATATGTCGCATTCAACGTTCTACATTTTTATTAAATATTAATATTGAACTCATTTTACGCACGTCAAAGAGTTTAATAAAATATGGTTGCAATATACAGGCAAATATGCCTATTTTCAAAAGAAAAAACTTCAAAAGCTGCACTTATAAAAATGTTATCATTAAAAATGATATAACTATAAATCATAATTGTTATGATTTTTTATAATTTAAAACCATCTATGCTTAAAATATATTCATTCCTATTTCGGCATTATCCAGAGAAAGTGTTTCTTTGTGCCGCAGATTTATATAGCCACGGTCCATGAATGCTTCTTTTCCCTTAAAATTAGAGCCCCTTGAGTAGGTGGTGAGGTTGTCGTTCCTTCAAGGGCTTATCACAAACATACCACCGGCCCCATAAATTGCATTTGCTTTTACAAAACACTCCTCATACAAAAAAAAATTAGTTTCCTGAGTGATAATGAATATTTTTTCCGAAAAATCTAAAAAATACGAAAAATGTCTATTTTTCACCTTTCGTAAATCTGCAACCGATCCCTTAACAAGATAATGTTTAGGACCATTTTGTTCGAAATTTAGTGTAGATTATTTTGTATATTGCACTTTTTGAGCTAAACGCCATAGTTTTCTAAATATTTCGGGAAAACTGATAAAAACTACTAATTTACCACCTCCCCCCCCCCCCCAAAAAAACTGACGCTGAAAACGGTGTAACTTTTTACCAAACAATATGTGGACTGTATAGAACAATTTGGAGGTGGAGGGAAATTTTTACTTTGGATGTTAAGGTTAGGCCTTTTTTTCGTCTATTTGCACCGTACTAATAGACCAAACTGTTATCTTTGGTAAATTACGGCCAATTAGCCAGTTCTAAAATAGAAATACACCGCCAGCTCAGTCATTTCCAACCGAGAACTGCAGTTTCGTGCTTATTAGCACTTATCAGCCCGGCATAGGAAAGTGACTGAGCTTTAAATGGTAAACCTCTTAAGGGGTTTACCAGGTTTAAGAGGTTGACCATCTCCAGCTCAGTCACGTTCCTATACCTAGCTGATGAGTGCTAATAAGCATGAAACTGCAGTCCTCGGCTGGAAATGACTGAGCTGGTGGTGTATAAACTGTTTTATCTGTCAAATCGCGAAATAAAAGAGCATTTTGCTCTGGCGCAAATTAATTCTCATGCTCTGCCTGTCTGACTGCTACGGCATATCTGAATGAATACCAATAATTCAAGTGCATCGCGTTTCGTTTATCTTGATATGCGAAAAATCTCCACTGCTCGGGGGGGGGGGGGGAGTCGAGGTTAAATGTCTATTCCGTCGTGTCTTATTCCCCAACAGAATCTCTCGATTTTCTTGGAATTAGAGTCAGATGAAAATAGGAACCCCTCCGTCAATTCCGAGAAATTCCAGTTTGACAGTGGCGACGATTGCACGTTATCTGCTGCTAAATGCTGTCCTTTGCGTGGTACTATAGTGCCTAGAAAAAGTAGTGTGCCGCGATCGCCGCTGTTTTCTACGCGATTCTTGAGGACGAAATTTAGGAATTCCGCTAGAGGGCAATGCGGTTAGGGAGCACGCTACTTTTGACGGAGTTCACATTAGTTGATGCGGGATTTAGTTATAATTCGGCAATGCGTTAATGTTGTTTTCCCACATTTCGTAAAATTATTATGAAAGAGTTTTAAAATATTTTAATGAACACATCAAAGTCGATTAAGAGAAAAAAAGCTACATCTTGTTTTATACCAGCGTACAAAAATGGTTACGGATCAGGAAAAGAAAACGTTTCGCTTTACAAAGTTACGGAAGATGAGGAGAAACTTAAGCAATGGCGTACCTAGCATGGGTGACACCCGGGAAGCCAATTTGTGGTGTAACACCCCCCCCCCCCCAGCCCCTCAAAAAAAAAAGGTTTTAGTATTCTTTGTAAGCATGAAATTCATACAATTTTCAGTCTAAGTACTGACAATATGAACCTAATCCAGAATATAGTACTCACCCCATGATGTAGGGTTAAAGAGGGGGTCCCGGGGGTTTACATCCGGATAAATTTGAATTTTGTAGTTTTAAAAATGCATTTTAGTTTCATATTTTTCAGACACTTGCGATTCCACTTTGGGTGTCACCCCCAAGACGGGTGACCCCCGGGCCGGATCGCCCCTTCCCCCACCCTAGTAAAGCCACTGACTTAAGGAATGGAACTCTTTCATTTTCTCTAAAAATATCAATGGTGTTGTCTGCGCCTTAACCCCCTCCTCCCCCCCCCCTCCTCGGCACCCCTGTGCAACTAAGAGTAAATTTCTCGAATCACTGGTTTATCGAGATGAGAAATAGGTTTTATTACATATCTTAAAATGCAGATTTATTTCTGTTTGTTCTCCCCCACTCCCACCCAAGAACGACAGAGCACTCCCCCCTTCCCTCTAATTTTACGAAGCCCCACCGCACCCAAAAAAGTTCCTCGAAGACACTATAATATTTTTTAAACACCTCTAATCGTTTTGATGGTTTAATCTGCACCCTGACCACGCCCCCCCCCCATCCCTGTTTTAGCTTTACTTGTATCATTAAAATATTTACTGTAAAATTCACTTTCTGAGATGGGTGATAGATTTTGAAAAATACAGATGGTTTAGTTATGGATCCTCCCCCCCCCCCACAAGAGCGAACGCGCTACCCATCCACATGTCCAAATTTTACGAAGCTCCCCACCTTTCAGAAAGGCGATCTTATAAGACTTTTCTAATGAGACTTTAAATCGGTCTCTGAATGATGGAATGTTCTCCACGCATTTAAAAGCGTTAATTACGCTTCAAAAAATTCGGCATGCTCAATTTCAAGCTCTGTATTTTAATAAAAATTTGAAATACTAAAGAATGGGGGCGAAAACGGAATTTGTAGTTTCAATGTTACATTTAAATGCAATTTTGAGCAATCACGATTGATGATTATTTTCTTTTTATTATTGTTATTATTTATTTATTTCATTTTATTTATTTATTTATTTATTTATTTATTTTTTTTTTTTGAGGTAAACTAGCCTCCTTGTGCTGATAACTCCTCCGGTTTCTCCCCTATGTTCTCCGGTATCGATTTCACTCACCCGACCATCCCAACTATATACAATCCTTTTTAGACAAAAACAGAATTCAGCACACAACATCGAGACAGTGGCGGATTGGTTGACAAAATCGGCCCTGGCATTAGGAGATGTAACGGCCCCATAGCTCTTTTAGTTTTTACTTAATGATTGGGATATCACTTAAATATGAGGAAATTATTCTTAACAACTAAATATGTTTTATTTAAACAAAATTTAACAGATAGGAACACTTCTGCGCTTTAATCGTGAATAAATTGATACACTATTAGCTAAACCTTATTTTGGGGGAAAATTATGATTGTAATTGTTCCATTTAAGCATTTTTATAATGCCCGGAACTTGATTGAATATTTCCGAAATGATAACAGTGCTTGGCTAGTACAGTGAAACCTGTATAAGTTGCCCAATCGCGGTGCAGTACTTTGGTGGTCAACTTAGACAGATGGTCAACTTATAAAGGGTGGCAGTGATTTTTTTTTTTTTTTTTTGTCATTTCTAGCACCACGTATTCATTTTTTGAGTAATTCACCCTTATTCTTCCTGTTCAACTCACTTTCATTGTTTAACATTATTGAAAGTGAAACAATAACTAAAAATACTATTCAAATAATTTTGTTATTTTTTTTCCTTGTTTTTAATTATATTAGACATTGTAGTTTTAGAAATTTCATATGTGCCAGCTAATTTTCTCTGGCTTTCTCCATTTTCAATTAATTTTAATATAATATTTCATACTTTTTATTTATCTCAAGTTCTAACTTTCTTTTTTAAGCCTTTTTTGTACAACTTATAGCGCAAAGATTAACAATATAAGCGCGACTCTCCCAGTTCATAGAGGCAAAATTAAAATGTTCTATCTCTTAATCCCTTGCAATATAAACTTGTAACTTTACTCACTCATTAGCAGGCTAACTCATTAGCAGGCTTAAAGAGGCTAACGGCCCTAGAAATTGAAGAAAAAAATAGAAAAAAAAAAAAACTAGCACTAAGGCTTATTCGCTTTACAAGTAGACACTGCTGGCCACTAGAGAGGGGCCCTACATATTTTGTTGCAGGGGGGCCCAAAATGTATAGATCCTAGCCTACTCTTTTTAGCAGAATTCCTGTGTTGCCACAACATATTGCAACTGAAAGAAAAGACTTTGAACTTTTCTAAAGAAAATTTTAAAAAACAAACCAAGTGGTTAACTTACAAAGGGTTTTTTACAATACTTCAAACCAAATTTGGCGTACATTAGTGGTCAAGATACACAGGTGGTCAAGATAGAGAGGTGGTCAAGTTACAGAGGTTTTCCTTTATTATATGAGATAGGACTAATTCCGTTCCTGACAAAAGCGGTCAGCATAGACAGGTGGTCAACTTACAAAGGTGGTCAACTTTACAGGTTTTACTGTATGTCCTTTTCCTTTCCTTGTATGTCCTTATGTTTGTCATGGGTCCCTCGACACAAACATACATTACTGGGCCCTGTCATAGTGTCATAAACATTCCCTTTTTTATACTGCCATACCCTGACGAGCCCCAGACTCGATACGAGGTCAAAAACCTGGTGGGAGGGAGCGGATACAAGTTTGGCAGCCCCATAATTTTTTTTTTCAATCGCATGTTTCAATACAAAGAGAGTGGACTTAACTTTCTGGCTTCTGGGAGTCATTAAAGTATTAGCAACATAAAGTTAATGGAAAGATTAACATTAAGTCTGAAATAGGGGGGCCCAGGGGGTCTCTCCCCCGGAAAATTTTCGAAATTGTAGTCTTAAAAACTCAATTTTAGACAATATTTGGTGATGTTAGGGGAGCGTAGGTTCAGGGTTTCTCCTGCTGCAATTTTTCGGAAGTGGAAATCCAAAAACAGAATTTTAAATTATCTTTGAGTATGTGCTATGAAGAGCGGTTCCGAGGGCTCTCCTCTGAAAATTAAAAAAAAATATATATTGTCTCTGAAAACGCAGTTTTAGAGGATCTTTGGTGATTTTAAGTCGGAGATAGATTCCGAGGCCATCCACCAGAAAATTTTCAAATTGAAGTCTTTAAAGCCTTTTTTGGTAAAGACTAGGGCAGATTACTCGAAAGTTAAGTTCCAAAAACAAAATTTTTGCTGACCTTCAGTGATGTTAGGAAAAGAGTTTTCAGGAGACTCACCCCGGAAAATTTTCGAAATTGAAGTACTAAAAATGAGATTTAAAATGTTCTTCATTGATGATGTCGAGAGAGAGGAGGAGACGGGGCACTTTCCCAGAACATTTTTGATACTGTTAATTTAAAAACACAGTTTTAGACCATCTTTGGGAATGTGAAAAAAATGGGAGAGGTTCGAGTGCTTTCCTCCAGCAAATTTTCGAAACTGGAATTCTATGTTATGGCGGGAGTGGATTCGGCTGTTCTCTTACGAAGTCATTCAAAATTGAAGCCCAAAAATTTAAATTTTACACGATCTTCGATGATATTAGGAGGGGGCAGGGTTCTGGGGACCACCGGAATTCGTTCGACATTGATTTTTATCAACTTATTTCTTTTTAAACTGAGGAGCCCGAAACTGTGAGTTTGTACAGCGTACAGAATACTTTATGTTTCGTCAGAAAATGTTTGAAACTCACATTTCGGCGGCCTTTGGCCTTTGATTTGATAATCTTAATAATGTAGAGTCTTTCATGCTTCTCAATGGATTTTAAAATTGCATTTTGTTAAATAATTTTACGGAAAAATTTTTTTGTCACTTTTATTTCAATTGTTATAAACAGGGTCGCCGAGAGCAAAAGGGGAAAAAATGACATAGGTAATTTTCTTTCACAGACCCCCCTTCTACACCTTTCACTCTTAGGATATTTTACCCTCTGCACGAATTCAAAAATTCAATTCCGAGTCGGACCCCTATTCTCCAACTAAGCTGACATGACCTCACTTCGGTCCTTGTTGTAAGTTGCATTTTAGAGCAATTGTGAATTGTCATTTATAAATAAAAGCGTCAAAGAAACCAAAAGTATTTTAACTTTTTACGCCCCAGAGTCAGACTAGCTAAAAGTGATGCTCTAGGCCCACATTAATTTGGAGCCCCCTGAAGACTATGCGGTGTTCGATATACATTTTTAAATCACGAATGCACTTTTGGAGGCCTCTTTGCCTAATCACACAACTATGTATAAATCACTTATGTGCATTTATGAATCCCCTTTGAGCCTCCTCATAATCGTGACCAAGGAAATTCGTTACTGGCAAAATGATTAAAAATTCCCCTTTAAAGAAGTTTTTTTTCCAATTAATAAGTCATGATTTTTATGTTTTTTTAAAAATACATGTATTTTTCATATCGTTGCAATGCTATGCATAATTCTTTGAAAAACTTGGGGCCCCTTAGAAACATGGGGTTCCAGGCCTAGGCCTAGTCAGCCTGTGTGGTAATTAGGCCCTGTGTAGCCCCATTTCAGAAATTCCCCCCCCCCCTCTTGGTGACGGCCTTGCCTCCTTCCACCTGCAAGCTTTAGCCCATGCGTAAAAAGTAGCTGAGGCTGTGTTTTGTGCATTTGCGTTATTCTAAACACATGCGCGCAAAATTTACATTTTGCTGTTAGTAGACAGCCCCGAAATACTTTGCTGTTAGTAAACAGGCCCAAAATACTTTGCTGTTAGTAGACAGGCCTGAAATACTTTGCTGTTAGTTGATCGGCCCGAAGCATGACCGGCCCACCGGGCAAATGCCCGGTTGCCCGCCGGCTGTATCCGCCACTGCATCGAGACCCTGACATTCGTTTGAATCCTGACATCTTGAGTGCGAATCACGTTTTTCTCGAGACTGTGGTAGAAGGTGGCCTTTGCAGAAACATGAAACCCAACGAGAAGAGTCCTACCGCAATTCGCGATAGCTAAAAACATAACTGGAATTCGAAATGTCATAGCAGTTGTCGTATTTTAAAGCAAGTGAATAACGCTCAGCATCAATGTTCGCAGTAAACTAACGCCCATAAGCCAGGAAGAGGCAGAATTACTTGCGCACTATACAAACAGCCTCGTTATGACCATGGATATGACTTCAAGAAACTTCAGTTTCTTCCTTGTAATGGACGCATTTGTCTCTACACAAATGCTTTAAATCTGAGAAAAAGTCACCGACACAAGAAAGTAGCCGTCGCATGAGAGAGGGATATACGGTTTAACTCGAATGATAAATTACAAATCATAGCGTAAGACCTTCTAGACGAATAATGACTAGGTTAATAAAAGTTATTGCTCTTATACAAATTTCAAGTTCATGCTCGATGGAGTTTTTATTTAATGGGCTGCAGTTTATTCAGTACGGCAACATTTAAGGGTGCTCTTCACTGAGAGTCTGAAAGATTCGGATCTAATGTTAACCTACGGGGGAAAGTTGGAGCTTGTTTTACAAATTCCTGTACAGTTTTCGGATCCGTTTTTTTTTCTGAGTATTTTTCAAGACCATGTCTGTTTCTTTTAGTTTTTACTTTTTTGATGTGTCCATTCTCCGATTTTTTAAAATTCGAGAAAAAATGAATTTCTTCGAAAACGAGGTACTGTTGGACATTTCGCTCTGTAAAACATCTGCAACTCGTGCTATCGAAATTTTAAGAACGCCCTGACACGCAAAATATTTCCAGCTCTCTTTTGAGATCTTGTTTGAAATAATGCGACCATTTTTTAAACAAATATCATGTTCTAACTATTGAAAAAAATTTCAAAATACGTTCACTTTTTGCATTTGCCCCGCCCTAGAATAGTTACCTCCCCTTTTTGAGGGGTAAAAGTTAATGGGGTGTAAGATTTATTACCCTCTCATTAGTTCCCCTCAATGACCTCCGCTGGACGTCCTTTCTTCTTTCCTCTTTTCCTAAGGCTTTCGTGAAGAATCAAGTGCTTTTGAAAGTGAATCCATGTAGATGCGTGCTATTAGCTGTTAAATTCGCAACATCTGCTTTTTTTCAAATTTGTGGTTTGAAAAGAAATAGATTTGAAAGGAATATTTCTGAGTCAAATTGTTTATTTACAATATAATGAACATTGTTACAATGCTGTCGAATGCGAAAAGTTGACATTTTTCCCTTCCAGTGGAAAAATATTTTTATATATAGATTAAATCGTATTCCAGATACTGGGTATTTTGCATCGTTTTACATGTGTTTTATGTTACTACAAATGGTACACACATAAAGTGCTTTCCACAGCTCAACAAACATTTTTGAAAATTATTTGTGTCTTTAAGAGCCAGACTCGTCAAATTTCTTTAGAAGGTTTGGGAGGTGGAAAATTCAATAGCGGAAAACATTCCGTACACCAACATACTCATTAAATACATAGAAAATCATGAAAAATATATTAGCAATTTAATATGATTCAGTTAATGTAAAAAACACACCGTGGTAGAATTACTAAGCATTGTATGTATTAGTTTTAATGACGTTTTCAGCCTTATGTTGCCGACAAAGCTAACTAAAATGTGAACAATATAGAATGGGGGTTACAAGTTTTCACTGTTTTCTATTTTCATTCTCAGAAGCTAGATCAACATTTTAATACAATGTAGAAAAAATTAATTACAGGCATAAAGGTTTTCAGGTCACATAAGCACCCCCCCCCCCCTTAAAAAAACATCATTAAAGATCGTCTTAAATTTCGTTTTTATGGCTTTAATTTCAAAAAATTTCGGGAAGGGAGTTTGTGAAAAGTCCTTCTTTGACCATAAAAAAAAAAAAAAAAAGTCGTCTAAAATTGCATTTTTGGATTTCAAAAACCTGCATGTCCCCAACGTTAATAAAGATGGCCTACAATCATGTTTATAACACTTTAAAAATTTTGCCTCCCCCCCCCCCCCAACATCACACTAAGACTGCGTTTTTAGACTATTTCGAAAAATTCCGGGGAAAGCTTCCGAACTCCCCGTTTCCTAACAGAATTGAAGAACCTGAAATTGTGTTTTTGGCGTTTCAAGTTCAAAAATTTGCTGGTGGAAGATCACAGGACCTCTTACTTACTTCCAAATACTACCAGAGATCGTCTAAAAGTGCATTTTGAACATTTTTATTTTCGAGAAAATTAAAAGGCATAGCCCCCAAACAGAGTGCTTGGGAAAATAGGGAGTATTTCTGAGTAAATAGTATGCTTACGATAAAGATCATGTTAATTAAATATAGAAATGGTTCCCTCTCCTAAACAAGAAGCTAAATCCTTTCTCTCGCTGTATTTACATATTACTAGGAGTCAATAGAATAGAAAATGTGGGATCTCAAAAAAGATTTTTGTTCTATACGAATGAAAATTACTTGATAATCATTGGATTAGAACATTCATTTTATTCTGTGACTGAAGACAGGATACGATAATTTTTCGGCACAGAAGTGCGTAACACAGAACTTAAAAGAAAAAGTTTGTCTTGTTTTTTTTTTTTTTTTTTAATTGTGAACCCTTACTTGTACCTATAATTGCTTTCCTAAATGTAAGCTGTTCATTTTCATTTTTGTTTCAACTTTATGTATTTCCTGCAAATCTGTTTCTTGCCTTTTTTTTATTTTTTATTATTGATTCATTAAATGCAAGATGCATGAAAACGAGGCAGAGCGATAAAAACTTTAAAATCTGGCAGAGCGAGGCGTTGAGATTTTTTTCATCTAAGTATTTCGAGGATTTTTTTTTTTTTTTTTTCAGGCAGATATACATGTAGGTAATATTTTCGTGCCTTCTGAGAAAAAGGACAACCCTTAATATTTATTATGACAACTAACGAGGATCAGACACCAACAAGACTCATTAGAAAATTTTAATAAAAACTCAATGTGTTGAAGTAGAAGCACTATATACACTATATGACCAAAAGCATTGGGACACTTTCAAAAATTCACATGTTTAGGGATTTCTCGAGAAATAATAGACCAATTGCTCTATAATTTGTTTCGCATAAAATGTATACTCTAGTTGTCATTTTCCAATAAAAATTAAGTCTGCTATTCATTTAGGGGACCGACAACAAATTGAGTAAAAAAGTTTTTTGATAATTTTTCATTGCAAATTGCTGGGAATAAGCTATAATTTTCAGAAATGAGTTAAAAATCTATCAAAAACTTATTTTTATATTTTTGTGAAAGTATCTCTTATACCCATGGAAATATAAGCATTTCTTTCAAAAATGCAAAATTTTTTTGAAGGTTTTCGCCTTATATTACGCAGAGTATTTCGTCAAACGTTACTAAACTTTTAAAATATTTGACAGCATTTTAGAGAAACATAATAATAAAATTTGAAGTTAAAATATTGAAAATTTGTTGAAATATGAACAGTTAAAGCTATTAATTTTTCACTGCGCAGACACGAAAGATAGCAATTTATAACGTTCATAATTCAAAGCTCAGATACATCCTACAATCCATGAAAAAAATTCCACCGCAATTTCTTTAAATTTTAAAAAGTTATCAGCAATCTAATGAGCCGAATTTCTATAATTCTAGGATAGGCGACGAATGGTAAGGAATTGTTAGCAAACTGGCAACACTTTCCTGCCATCGTTATAGAGTGATTCATGATAAGAAACAGATTATTTGTTGCTGGTCCCCTAATGAATATCAGACTTAATTGTTATTGGATTTGACGTCTGGAGTATACTTTTCATGAGAAAAAAATTACAGAGCAGAGAGCAATTGGTCTTTTATTTTTTGAGAAATCCGTAAAATTGTGAATTTTTGAAAGTGTCCCAATACTTTTGGTCATATAATGCATGTAATACCTCATGTATTTTGCCGAATTTAGTAACTGGGAATCTGAGACTCTAAAAGTGCTAGGTTTAGTTTTATTGCAAAATTTCAACGCAAGATAGTTTACAAACATTGAGAGTGGGGGAAGGAGTGATTTTTGCCTTTGAGCTTGGAGCAGGGTGAGCACCCTTGTATACACAGATCAGAGAAAAATCTTTAATTTTTCAAATTCAGGAAATCCTTATCCGTAGCCGTCCGCGACTTTGCCGTTGTTATGCTCAATTTGAAAGAACTTTCACCATAACAACCCCTTGAGAAATGCTATCGTAGCCTTCTCATCTGCATATAGTACTTAGATAAATAAATAAATATTTTTTCAAAAAGAAAAGGATTCAAAGATAAAGATTAGGGGAATTTTCTGGTCACCAGTGGTGAGAAAAGGCATTTATAGTAGCCACATTTTTTTTCTAGTCGCCACTACATTTGTAAAACAGGTAACTAACCAACAAAGTAGTATTTAATTTAGCACTAAAATATAAATATTATCAGTTCAAATAAAGGTTAATGTAAGTAATTAGTGGCATTAATGTTTATTGTACAATCAAGTATTAACTATGCAAAGAGGATCTAGTTTCATTTTTAAGAATGTTTTCTGCTAACTCGGATGGGGTTGGGGAGAGTGGCAAACAGGCAGAGGAAGTGAAAGAATTTCGCCAACCGATAACTAGTTAGTCCCCACTTTTATTCGGCACTCGATTTTTCAGATTTATTAAGTAGGATCATCCATTTTTAAAGAATTTTTTTTTGTTAGAATTTGGAGTTCATTTCGTTAAAATTCAGTGTGGTCATGTAGGCTATCTTTTTTTTTCCTTCCTTTTTTGATATTATCAATTTTCAATAACGAACATTTTTCTAAAAATAAAACGAATTTATAAATTTATTTATTGCAAATATTCATTCATTCGTTAATTTTTCCTAGATGAGATCAGGAACCGTATTAATGGGGAAAAAAATCTTCGTTT
Organism: Uloborus diversus; assembly: GCF_026930045.1. Taxonomy (NCBI): domain Eukaryota; kingdom Metazoa; phylum Arthropoda; class Arachnida; order Araneae; family Uloboridae; genus Uloborus; species Uloborus diversus. Next base: position 57,773,160 of record NC_072739.1, on the reverse strand, counting down.
CAAAAATTAATTTTAGTGCGAATGCAAATAAATTAATATCACAAGCGGGATTGCAAAATGCCGCGCCTTTTACACTGAGTAATTTTTTCTTTTACCTATGTAGTCAAGACTCAAGAGGGAAAGAACTAGAATTTCCTTGGAAGGGTCTGTAAAAAGCTGCGGTTTCATTTCGCCGTCAGCTATTACCTCCTTCGACTACTCTGCACAGCAGGGGAGCGTCCGGTCTGTCCCCCTGCAAAATGTGACAGGTCACATGATCCACACTTTCATCGGCCACCGCTCGTTCTATTGGTTGTTGAAGTGTCAATCACTTCACTGATGAACATTGCTTTCGTTTAAAGAAAAGCCCATTTTCAAGCGAGATCGTTTTTCTTCCCCACTGAAGAGCAGCCTTAAGCAATCTTCATCTTGCAGCCAAAAGAAAATATTTTCAGGTACATTGCCTATTCCGTCAGATGAAGAGAAATTTTTATTGTTACTCCAGGGTGGTCATTCCAAACTATTCTCGTTTCGAGTTCGAGCGAGACCCACGTGATAACAGGCCAGACAACTCCCCCTCCCCCCCGCTTCGTTACGCCACCAGTCGTCGATCTATGACTTTGGCGCGAAACTTTGAAAGCAGTGCAGTTTACCAGCAACCAGTAGTGTTGCTCACTCTGGTTGATATAGATGAAATTGGAAATATGTAACTTCGGATGCACATTTTTGAATACAATTCTATTGGATTTATCTCTTCCTTTCCACGTACCGGAATGTAGAGGCAATTAAAATATATATATATATGTGTGTCTGCTGAGTGAAAAGTGAGTCAGCGATTTCCGCTTCCGAACAACCTGCATGTAAAACAAAAAGCTGGGCGCCTCATGGAATAAATTTTAAAGTTCGGAGGTAAGTACTTTTCTCAGATAAACAAATTTACATTTTATGCAAGATTACTTAAGTTTTCCTCCATTACACAAACAATTGTCAGTTTCCTTTCTGATATCTTTGTCTGTAATTTGTAATTTCAGTATACTGCTTTAATATTTGAAACGGTTAATTTGCAACTTTTTATTTCTTTATTTTTTCAACTTTGTATACGCATTTATTCGAAATGGATTTTCCAAGCTGACAATATACATATGTCAAAATTTTCTGCAAATATACTTGTTGCTATCAGAAGCAACGTAACTTGGTGTTGATATTCAGTTAATATGTAAACAAGTTTATTGAAACAGGCTTTTAACTGAACTAATCTTATATTTTCGGTTTCGATTAAATTGTTTCATACACTAGCATGTGTTGTTTTGATTGAAAAACATTCCTTGATGGGCTTCCGTAGTTCTGAGATAAAAGATTACATTTGAACGCCGGAGGTCGCGGGTTCGATACTCAAACATTTCCCCCCAACTACGCCCCTGCAATGTTATTCAAACAAGCTGGTTCTGTGCGTAAATTAAAAAATATATATATGGTTTTTTTTCACTGTTGTCTTTAAGTTTTATGATATTTATGCACACATTGTGGTTAAGTTAACGGTATTCAGAATTTCTGGGCTTGCGAAAGATTAATTTTGATCAGTGGATACACAACGTGTTTTTGCCAAATGCTCTGTGCTTGTTTGTTTATGCTTAAAAAGGGCAAAATATCTTGAACTACATATTTTTTGAACTCCTTGGGTTTTCTGTTAATAAGCTTTCAGGAACTCTAAAACTATAACATAAATTGAATTAAGGGGCTGTCTATCAAGTATTATGCAAACTTTTCAACAAATTCCCCCCCCCTCTCCTCCTTGTTACATGTAACGCTGTTCAACATGAGCATATTGTTATAAACAACGCGTGATGTCACACTTCTTGTTATCCCCTCCCTTCCCCCTGTCACAAAACTGTCACATTGATTTCCTAAAAGAGCATACTCAGCAAAATGTTGATCTAAATTTAACATATATGAGGTTTTAAGTATTAAAGAAAGTTGCTAAAATGGTCATTCTATGAAAAGTTTTTCGAAAAAGGTTACTTTGTCATCAATTAATGCTTTTAAAATAATTTTTCAAAAGCCTAAAATGATGAACAATTAAAGCCCCCCCCCCTCGCACACACACAAGAATCATTAGCAGCAGAAAAAGCTGAAAATGGAAAAGTAGCCGAATTCCAAAAAAAAAAGGCTGTTTAGATAATGAATACATTTTTTTGATGTACAACATACAGTATTCATGATGTATCATTCATTCTTTAAATAACGTTTTTCAAGTTGAATTCCTGTGTAATTTTTCGAGAGTGCCCACCGAAGCGGGGGGGGGGGGGGCTTTTCAACGGCTATAGTTATAAATAACTGTGCCCTTGAAATTTTAAGGGAGATGGAGATGTTTTGGGTTTTTTTTCTTTGAAGTTTTTTTATTGAAGGGGGTAGGGCACCGTCTACTTTGGGGGATGGCACCCAAGCATTCACGTCTTTTTAAAAGCATAAATTTGCTCAGCTAAGTTAACATTAATAATCTGGTATTATGTACTTTAATTTGATGTTATGTCTTTGAAACATATTTCAGTCATGTTTCCCGTTTACTTAAGTAAAAATGTTTATTTATTTTTTAAATTTTCATTTAATTCTTATTCAAAAACAATGGTAATATTATTTTTTGTTTTGATGTAATTGTAAAATGAAGGTTCATTTATTTATTTGAATACTTCTTAAGACTTAATGTTTCAATACAATATACGAGTAGTTAAAATGCGATTAGTTAAAAAACAATTTCTAATGAAAAACAAAACTGTTTATTTATCACATTGTTTTAACATGATTGTAAAATAAAATCGTGTTTAGTTATTTGAATACTTTATAAGACTTATAAATGTTTTTATGTAAAATACTTTGAATTAAGCTCAGTGTATTTTTTAATGTATGATTATCTGTTCCTTTTTATGTTTTCAAATGAAAAAGTAGAACTTGTAATGCTACTAAAATAACAGAAGACAATAATAAATAAACCAAATAGTTTTATTTAACCAAAATATTAATCGAAGTGCTCACTTCCCTATATCATTGTGGATCGACAAACGATGAGGTCATTTGCTAGTTGGATGGCCTTCCTATCTCGAAGGCCTCGGTTCGAGATTTCCCGTCACGTGATCGATGTTGTCGAAAAAATCTCGCAACGTTATATTCTAAACAGCTCACTGCTGTCTTTCGAAGAGGCAAAGAGTTTTTCGACTACTTTGGTCGGCCAGGAGGTACACGTGACTTCTTCCAACCAATGTCCTTTCAAAGCGCAGCTAGTTTTGTTTTGTTTAATCCTTGCACGGAAAAGCGCGAACTTTGACGACTGGCACGCTAATGGCTACTCTTCAAAGAATACGTTTTACGTTACAAAGAATCACACCGAAATAATTTTAGATTTTCTTGAAGCAAATCCAGATGTTCTTAAAAATTAATTCTCCGAGAATTTTACAAAATAGTACACAAAGAAAAATTGGCCGAAGGCTCCGGTGCAAAAGGCTTAGTCAAATGGCAAAAAGTAAGTCATATATTTTGCACGTATCAATATTACAGTGTCTAAAACAAAAATCGAAGAGGGGAAAACAGCCAATACATAAATAAAATAAAAATTAACCGTAAATTTTGTTGATATACTATATAACACCATCTGTATTAGTAAGAACGTCTTATATGAAATATATTTTTCCCAAGAAACTGTAATCGAAATAATAATAAATATTATACTTAAAAAAAATAATGATACTAAAAAAAAAAAAATTAACCGTCATAAATGCAAACGAAAAAATATAAATAGTTCGTAATCGTGGATTGAATATCATGTTGTTGCCGTGTCTAATGAAGTGGATTCTTCCAGATAATGGGAACAGGAAACATGCCAAAAGAGTCGCCAAAACGAACTCGTCGCCGCATTTATGCCAACCTCTGGTTATCGTTATTTGGAGTACTAATCACGAATTTATTTACACCTGATTTGATTTATACGAGGCGTGGTGATTATGATCCGCAAAAATTGTTTATTTCTTGCATTTGTGTGTTTTATATTTTACTTTTTTGTTTTAATTTATTCATTTTGATTTGTACTTTACATTCCAAACTGGTATGCGACTACTAATTATTGGTGATTCGATGATGAAATACGAATTTAAGAAGTTGATGTTCCCAGATGAAACTTAAAATTGATGATATTCCGGCGTGTTCTAAAAGTGAATGGACTTAAAATCTTGATATAGCAAGTATTTTTGAAGTTAAAACGCAATATCTTTCGAAACGGTTGGTTATTTGACAGCATTGTAGATGGCTTCCAAATCATATAACACAAATTTCAATAAGTAATAATTCACTTGCTGCAAAATCATATCATAGTCAGCTCTTATAAATGAAAAATGTTGTGCCAGAGAAGAAATTTCTCGGTCAGATTATTTTTTTTCTACCAGCAAATATCAATTGCCATTGGTTACTACTGTTATTTACAGTAAAAGATATAGAATAATCAACTTTTAGGATCCTAAAGGTTTGCAAAAATTAAGATGTTTATTCTGATTTTATAATGATATAGAGAAACTTCTTTTGTTAACTTTTAAATATCTTTGATAGTGATGTAACTCCTCATATCACATTGATAACGTGAATTGTGGTGTATTGGTTTGACTAGGGTGAGGTGGGGTGAAATGGGTCATGGGGTGAATTGGGTCATGCTGTGTATTTTTATTAATAAAAATTTTTGGTCTTGCTGAATTTTTCTCAAACTTTACACAAGTTATGAGGGGCTTTTTGGCCACAATTCTGATATTTTAAAAGTTTCTGTGTATATTGCTGGGAGCACTACACTGACATTTTGTTTCTCAAGTCACATGTGAATTTTTTGGAAGCCTGACAAACTTCTTAAAATCTTGCTGTACATTTTTTTTCAATTGAAATTCTCTAGTGTTATCAGTTAGAACAGACTTTCATCTACAATTTGCAAAAAACAGGTAAAAAAAGTATCAATTCTTTCTTTTTTTGTTGCTATCTTCATGTGGTGGGGTGAAATGGGGCATAGTTAGGCTTAGCGAATTTTGATTCATAATGAGAGTAAATTGACTTTTAAAATCCATAAATAGGTCTTAAACGGAAATTTAGAAGATTTTTACAGGTAACAAAAATAAAGTATGTATCATTAATGTGTAGAATTCAAAATCTAAACTTGCCATCCATATTTACAACCTATTACCTACCTACTCTTTCCTAATTCAAATTTTTTATTTATTCAATGAAAATGCCTGGGGTGTATGTAAGAAAAAAGGAAAAGAAAAATTCAGACTATGATTTAGAGGCTGCGCTAATTTTAAGTTGAAGGTGATTTAGCAGTTCCTGCAGCTGCAAGGAAATATAATATGCCAAGAGAAACATCAAGGAGATGGGTCTCTGGCGCGCAAAGTCGAAAAGGTTGGTTAGACGTACAACGCTAAGTGAAGAAGAAAAATATATTGCTTCAGCTCTACAAAGTGCGATTCCCCCATTTGATAGAAAGATACAATCATTGTTGCTAAGGTATTAATAAAGACTAATTCTGAAAAATGCAATTGTGGCACTCTTGGCATAGAGTGAGCCAGGAATTTTGAAAAAAGATTGGCATGCCACTTATGTAAGAGAAAGCAAGAATTGCTCACGAAAGCAAGAGCCTGAACATCTTCTAAAAAGCAGCAACTGAATGAAACCCAACTCTTGGATGAAGAAATGTCCGAGTTACTTATGTAAGAACCAACACCTGGGAAGTGGGTTCTTGTCTAATACACGGGCAAGAAATCATCAAAAGAATTTGTTGATCACTTGACATAAAGTCAATGACCAAGATTACAACAGCGTAAATTTTCTACGAAAAGCCAACTCAGGCAAATACTACATCTTTCCTGAGTAGGAAGATACAGACATTGTTTCTAGATATCAAATTCTGAAGACATTGAATGAGCAGAATTCGATTGTTGCGGACATTATATTTTTGAGTTTTAGTTCAAAATATTTTGGTGTTGAATATGTTAAAATAAATAAATGGTTCTTTGGAAACAATTTCTCTCAGCTATTGTACGTGTTTTGGTAATAATTTCTTAGTTATTGTATGTTTCTATTGCAATGACCCATTTCACTCCATTAAAACCCATTTCACCCCACTGTGGGGTGGAATGGGTCTGATACTTTAATTGCAATTTTCAGATTGTCAATGACAACAAATTTCAATGAGAAGCAGCTTAAATTAAAGGGGAAGAATCAGATGTAAAGAAGAAATTTTAAAAAAAGTACAAAAAAAAGTTTATGGGTTTGCAAATGGTATCATTTTTAAAAAACAGACAAAATCCGCCCCATTTCACCCCACCTGACCCTATTGAGAATTTTGCTCAACAAATTCTCGATAGTCAAAATTTTAATTTCTTCATTTGATATACTTGCCAGGGTTCAAAATTAACAGTGGTCCACTAGTCCAGGACCGACCACAAAAGTATCTACTAGACCAGTAAAATACAAATTGTAGTAGTCCACTTGGCCAGGGAAGTTTTATTTCTGCTTTCCTTTCAGAAATTGTAAGCATCAAAATTTCGATACCATAAGAAAGTTTGCACCTTTATTTACAATGTTTAGATTTTCATTCCGCAAAAAAGAATATGTTAAAAGATTTCTATAGCATTATAACATAGTGATTTTACCTCTTGTGTCATGTCGATTAAAAATTGTCGTTGTAAATTCACTCTATATTATCATGTTACTTCATTTTGTTTTTTCACCTTTTTTTGTGTTGTTTAGGATCAGGATGTGATAATGGACCACTAAACGTGTGCTGTTCTTGGAAATTTAGATCACTAGTCCATTGAGCCAGTGACGTATTTTTCTAAATTTCAACCCCTGCTTGCTTTTAGGAAGCAAATATAAAACACTCTTGTGGGTTGCAAATAAATAATTACACGTGAAACTGATTTTTGAAAGGTAAGAGAAATAAGTTATTGCTCTACCTTTCTCTGCATACTTACCTCACAAAATACTTTTTTATGTTAATATACTTTATTTTACAGCTGCTGTGCAGAACTGATGAGGGAAGTTTTAAATTCCAATGCTTGAATTTTTGCAAGTCTCTTGGTGGCAATTTTTTTCATCAGAGACAGAAGACCCACAAAACTAAGACTGATCCATACTTAATCCGAATGCGGAGTGGAAATTAATCCTAGTGTATGCTCATGCAGTAGTTCATTTAATGCTACAGTTTAAAAGTTAAAATGCATTTTTTGTTCTTTCTTTTTAAAAAAAAAAAATCTCTTTAACACAATTTTTAAACACGCCAGCATTAACAGCTGCCAGTCCTAAGCCTGGATAAAGTGTGAAGGAAAATTGTACGACATTTTAATTAAATTTCTTTGTAGGTATATTATAGCAGGAAGAATTGGTTTTAATTAGTGCCAACCTTTCTGTTGATGCTTTTCAGTTTGCATTGGAAGAAATTGAATTTCAAGGAAATATACATAAATAGTTTTAATTTGCTGTCAAGTATCACTATGAAATTTAAAGAAATCCTAAGATTTAAATCACATATCCAAAGTGTCTTACTTAATATTAAATAATTTCTTGCTTTTACAGCTATCCTACGACCTTTTATTTTGAGCCCTAAGATCCAGAACTGGAACCAGGAGTTTCAATACAAAGATTGGTCCAATCTCGCAATTTCCTTTTCAAGTAAATGTTTGTACTGAGTAGCATACAGCAGGAAGATTTGGTTTTAATTAATGCCATCCTTTCTGTTTGTGCTTTTCGGTTTGCATTATCTCTTCAAAGTTTCTTCAGAGGGCAGTGGGTGAATTTTGCAGAAGCAGCTATGAATCTACATTGAACCCTTTAAATTGCTATCAATAAATCACACGTATAAACAACTATATATATTTGATGCACTTCTATGATTGTAACATGTTTTGTTTGTAATAAAGTATGATTCCCAACATTTAAAAACATGGATTCAATTTTGATGCAAAAATGAATTGAATGGAACTGTCATTTGTCATGTTTGAACTTTATGCATAACATCGAATTTATTTGTTGAATTATGTAATATGTGTGAAATAATGATGAATTCTTATAAATTACAATTTAGTAAATTTGAAAAAGTAAATTGTATTTCAGATTGATTTGAACAATCATGAACGGGAGCAGGGTTTGTTAATATTCATGTTGTACTCAGTAAGATTTAGTTAACAGTGACTAAAAAACATGTCTTTAATTTTAGCTAAGACCAACATTTCTTTTTAAACTAATTAAATGCGGAAGAAACTTATTATACCTCAAGGATTGAGGGATATATTTTACACTTGGCTCATAACTTAACCATGGTATAACATTATTCATTATTGCCTTCCCATTGGGCAACAAATTATAAAAATTAAAATGAAGAAAATGCATTTTACTTGGGTGTTAATGTTTGACAGCTGTACTTTACATGTTATATTTTTTTCCCGTTATAGAACTCGGGCAAGAGAGGAGAAAAATTATAGGAACATTACATGAAAATTCCAACTTTGTTTTGTACATGCATATTAAATGCTGTCGTAATTTTTTTTGTCGGCTAAGGTTGCATGGGGATGAGACCCTGGATCTGGAGAAGGGCACCCATTTCAATCTTCAAAGTAATTGTGTGTTTAATATTATAATTTGCATCTGCAATAGTTAATCAAGCATTCTTTCATAATTTAACACATATACATTACATGATATCAGGCCTGGCTCCTGGGATAGGCAATCGCCTAGGGCAGCAGATTTTAGGGGTAGAAAATTTCAAAGTTGAAACATTTTTTTCTTTTAATTATGAATAACTGTTTCAGCGTCATAAGATTCACTGCTTCAATGCAATATATATATATATATATATATATATATAAGAGTGTGTGCCAGTGCTTGAATATGCTACACATAGTTTGGAATTGAACTAGAAATTAAATTTAATTTTAGAGGTGGCAAATTGCATGATTTGAAAGTCTTTTGAAAATATTAATATCTGTTTCTATGGCATAAGATGCACTACTTTAATGTTAAAATTAAAGTATGTACCAGTGCTTGGATATGCAAAAATCAGTTTGGAATTTAACTAGAAACTCGCTTTAATTTTAAGCACTTTACTATTATTTTTATTTTATTAATATATTATTATTTTTATTATTAAATGGGGGGGGCACTTGTCAATATCGCCTAGGGCTGCAGAACTACTAGAGCCGCGCTACATGATATAAAAAGTAGTTGTGCACAATTCTTTAATCTTTTTGCTATCTACATAAGATTTAATTCAAAGGGAGCTGTAAAATGAATGAACATTATGGTCAATAGCCAGAAAGTATAAAATTCCATGCTGAGAATGATAATGTGACTAAAAACCAAATGTTCTGGAAGAGAACTTTAATGCCCCTAGTTGTAATCACTAAAATTCCTTAATTTTTTGTAGGAATAATTTAAAAAAAAATATATATTTTTGTCTAGTCTTATAATTTTTTTTCTTGTCTATCCAATAAACAGACGTGCTGCAAAACTTTGAAATTTGATAATGAGCCGAGTTATTATAGGGGCTCATGTGAACAATTGAAGACTTTTTTTTTAAATATCATAAAGTAAAGAAACTTTTTAAAAAAAATCTCAAAAAATTCCATGATATAAAGAAAATACTTAATAGGGACGTTTATAGGGAAGTTTGTCATAGTTCATAGACTAATGTGCACCTAACCTTATTAAATGGGATGATTTACGAAAATTCTTAATTCCAATTTGCATTGTTTTGACCTACATTACATTTCATCTTCATTTCAAATTTTAGCGTATACACACTTTTTCTTTTTTTAATTTTCTACTAACTACCTTCTGTTTCCACTAGTACAACGCTGTACATGTATAAACAAACCATGTCATGATTCACACCATGTGGTATATAATCCAATCTAATAAAATAATGTGGTGTATAAACCAAAATATAGTCCAAGTGGTGTATACCAGCTAAGAAAATGTATTTCTGTTTCCACTAGTACAACGCTGTACATATATAAACAAACCATGTCATGATTCACACCATGTGGTATATAAGCCAATCTAATAAAATAATGTGGTTTATAAACCAAAATATAGTCCAAGTGGTGTATACCAGCTAAGAAAATGTATATCTGAAAAACATAGAGCAGATCAAATTCATCTAAAGTCAAACCCAGTAGCGAATTTACCATATGTCGCAACTGTAAAGGGGATCCGAAGGACGCACAAAAGTGCACATGATTAATGCTTTACATAGTTCTGTTTTAGACAGGTCCTCCAACTTTGTATTCTGACCTAAATCTAAAACCGCAACTGGTCAAACCATCTATTTTTTTTCCCAAAATTAGGGCCTGGTTAAGACATCAGTGAGCCCTGTGTGGTCAACTCTTACAATTTTAGCCATTGACGAAATCAGTTTGAAAAAAAAAAAAAGCCGTTTGGGGCCACGGCCTAGTTGACCTATTCAGTAATCATGCAATGCCTGAAATTAAATGAAAAATTAGGTATACCAATAATTACCAAAAATCGCAATCATGAAATCGAAACTTTTTGAAAAATCGCGATAAAAGAAAACGAAAGCTTTTCATACACGAGTATAAACTTAACATTTCCTTTCATTTTTATATATTTCTATTTCAATTTTCTTCATTTTAGTCCATTTGTTTCCCCAAAAATGCAGTGAAGTTTTACCGATTTTCTTCAGGCCATCTTACTGACCATATTCCTTGAATAGAGAGAGCGAGCCATATAAACGAAATTAAAAACTTTTATTTTCTAAATGTACTCATTTTCTGTTTTTATATTCTGTTTTGTTCTAAATTCCAGCGCATGGCAGTCCAGTTCCTGCACTTGTTTGCAATTTTTATTTATAATTTTTTTTCTTTCAAAGATGTCCAGATGAAGTACCTCTTCAGATGTTACAGAGCACCCACAAATTGTCCAAAACTTCTAAAAATCTCAATGACGCAGTCTGCATCGTGTTTTTTTCTCATTATCGACGGGATCCTGTCTATTTACGCATTAATATAATTTCTGAAAACTTGGTGCAATTTTTTCTGGCCAAGCCACTGGCTCTTATAACACTTTTTAAATTAGAAATGAGACCTTGTCCCGAACCTAGACTAGTGTATTACATATAACAGCAAAAAACAAAATAACATAAAATGTATTTTTTGCACTCAGTTTTAGGAGCCCTGCGTTTTTAAAATATCCTGCTTCTTGTTTTTTAGAGACGGGACGTCAGTGTATGTATGTGTGTGTGTGTGTGTTTGTGTTTTTTTTGGGGGGGGGGGCATTTAAAGGTATTTTTCAACACTCAGCGCAAGTGATTTTTTTTTAAATAAAAATTTAAAATTAGGAACATTTTACATTCTCAAGTAGTTTAGATTATTCTGGAGGCCAAATAATTAAGCATTTAACCTTCAATTCTCGCGACATATCATCATCGTGAGCACGTGAGCCCTAAAAATTGGGGGGCACAGGGCCGCAGTCCCATCTATAGAGTCCCTATATGAAATAAGTTTGGAGCATTCGATTCTCTCCCTACTCTTCTGATGATGCTCATGGAAGAATTAATTAAAATTTTACCAACTTTTCTCAGTTTCTTGTTCATTATTATTATTTTAATTGTCATTATCCGATTTTTAAGAAAAAAAAGACTCTGCGAATGACCTGCTTGATCTGTACAATCCAGAAAACACCAAAAATGAATTGACATAAAACGTAAAAAAAATTAATTTACTTACATTATACGATGTTTACTCTTGTTTACGATTTCTTCAAGACTTTTTTTACGTTTTAAAAGTGAAAAATACTAATTTAAAAAATATTATTAGTGTGAAGAATTTCTACTTATACCATTTTTAACTGTGACCAAGTTAAGTGCTTGTTCTGTCTTTATCCATATTTTCGAAGTGAATAATTAGAATCTTTCAACTGAGCGATAAGTTGCCAAATATGGTAACCCTGCAGCGTTTCCTGTTCCTATTATTAGTCAGACTAAATGAAGTAAAGTGTGAAAGGTTTAGAGGCATCCAAATGTCTTGATGAAAAAATCTGCTATTTCAAATTAAATAAAAAAAAACACTAAAATGCAGGGGGGGGGGGTGTTAGGGCATGGCGCTGCCTGCGCCATTGAAATTTTTAAAGGGGGTTGAGGGGTATTTTTTTATTTTTAGGGGGGCTCTTGCGTTTGGAGGGGGGAGTCTTCCGGATATTTGGGGGGAGGGGCACCCCTACAAAATGTAAAAGGTTTGTTGTGCTAATTGAGCTTTTGGGGATGGGAACAGACATAACAGAATATATAATCTTCCATATTAGGATTAGTAATGTAAAAACCAACCCTCCCCCCGCTCCAGTTGCAATTATAACAACAATCTCAGTTTCAAAGACATATTCCACATTTTTTTCTCTTCTCTTTTAAAATTATAATTTAATAAGAATATGCTAAATAAAAAGTATTACTTCTTCAATATTCCGGTTTTCAAATTCCATTTTTCTAGGTATTGTTTTCGAAGACCCAATCTTAAGATATCTTCAAAACAGTACTTTTCTAGATTTCCTTTTCAAAACAAGCAACTTGTACCTATGATTACATAATTCCATCTTTATTTTCAAGATTAAAAAGTCAAAACAGCAATCTTGGTTACAAGAGCAGTAAAATAAATAAATACTCTGCTTCTGTAAATGTATATTGAAAAATATACGTAAAGGTTAATAAATTTTTCAATCATATTTTCTCTTCAGCTGATAAAGAACTTTAAAGTTCAACCCAAAGGAAAAATCCTAAATTGAAGAAGAAAAGAAAAAAGGAGCATTTTGAAGCATTCTCATTTCCTTGAAATGCATCATATTATATAACAGCCAATTTACAAATGTTTACAGTATAATCGAATACAGTATTTGTATATTATTGCTAATTTTGATGTCGGCGAAATGGAAAATCAAATTTTAGAAACAATTCCCCAGAAATTTACCAGCCTTTGAACTGTTTTGTAATTAGTTAATCAATATCAAATTTCAATAAAGAAAAATAAATTTTCTTACAAATTGAATTCAATTGAAATTGAATATTGACAGTAGATAAGAAATAAAGAATTTCGGGAAAAAAAAGAGGGGAGAAGGATTTTATAGCAAAAGAAGACAAAAAAAGAAAAAAAAACCTACGTCAGTGGCGTACCCAGCATGGGTGACACCCGGGGCGGTAATTTGTGATGTCACCCCCCCCCCCCCCAACGCAAAAAAGGGGGATTGTATATTCTGTGTAAATTTGAAATTCATACAATTTTTAGAAACAACTAGTACTTTTGTGAAAAAACTAAATTTTAAGTGGGATAATGTACAAAAGACAAATAAAATTTATAAACGCTTTTTACATAAAATTTGCCCTAAATGCATTTATGCAAGCCGTCGAGCGGTCAAAAAAATAAGAGGGAGTAGGAAATTCCTAGCCCCTTAATTATTTCAAATGCATTACATCTTGATAATTTGAAGTGCCCCCCCAATCCCCCCCCCCTTACCTTATTTCCTAAATGATGGGTTTGGTTACAAGAAAGTGGAATCAATGGAAGTTATCAACCTTAGCCGAATGCATTTTCATTCACAAACTAACACTTTTTTACATTGAAAAAGGAGCTCTTAATAGCTCCGAAACACGTGTCTGCAATTTAATTCGGATGTTTGTGCATTATAGTGTTGTTATTAGTTGAATTCAGCATTTTAAAGCTTTGAAAACTTGTTGTAAAGCGAAAAATGCTGCATATATACCTATTTTATGTTTGCAGTTATAACCCCCCCCCCCCTGCAAATTACACCATTTTTGGTGTTGGCCACATGCTAATTCGTTTTCCTCGTGCCAATACCTATCAGAAAAACCAACTGCCGTAATTTTATCACAAAAACTCCACAGACAACCACTTTTCCCCTCCCCCCCCCCTCACTATGTTCAAGGTTCCTAACATTCAAATTTGTTTTCTGCTTGCCAATAACTTTCAAAAAAACTAACTCCCGTTTTTGTGTCACAAAAATTTAACGGAAAACCACTTGAAGCCCAGCGCAGTTTTACCCCCCCCCCTTCCCTCCCCTTCACTATGTTCAAGGTTCGTAACATTGTATGCTTGCGAATACCTTTCAGAAAAACTAACTCCCATTTTTGTGTAGCAAAAATTTAACGGAAAACCACTTGCCCCCTGCACCATCTCCAAGTTTGGCAACATCCAAATTCGTTTTCAACGAGCCAATACCTTTCAGAAAGACTAACTTCCAAATTGTATCACAAAAATCCCACAATCTCACCTACTTTAGGTAGAGTCCCTATAAGGGACTCTAGGAATAGCCACTTGCGAGACCGCTTTTCCCCCATAGCGCCATCTAGTGAGGCGATCAGAACTAATCTCGGAAGGTCTAGGAGGATGGAAGGAAGGGGAGACGGCCAAAGCGGGGAAACATGTAGCCAAAACCGTAACCGCATTTTAACTGACGCGAGCGAGTGGTCCTTTGGTGGTCGACATAGGAGCATCGTTTTGACGGAGGAGACAAGTTTTTCTATGCCCCTTCCTTGAGTCATTTGACTCGTGTTTTGCTTCCGTTCCGGTGGGACATTATTTTGAAGACTCAAGTATTGTACCTTTTTTTTTTGGTTTTCTCTCGTGGTGGTTATTCTTTTTTATTTGTTGGTTATAATGCTTATATCCAAATGACAAATAAAAAGCGGAAAAGTAAAGAATCTGATAACGAAGAAAGTCTGGCTTGCGATAAAATTCGTAAGCATGACCATTTAATATATCAAAATAGCCTATCTGACTCAGAAATATTTAAGCTAGCACTAAAAAATGGATGCCAAAATATAAAATTAGCCATTTCTGGAATTGAAGGTCAAATCCCCTCAAATAAAGGCTTAAAGTTTCACAAGGAACTTAACAAATTCACAAATAAAGGAGACTCGGTTGTCTTTTCCCGTAATGGAAATATCATTCTGACAACAAATAATCAGGAAACATTGGAAAAAAACAATAAAATTAAAACCTTTTTAGATGTTCAGGTTAATAAAAGGGTGATAGAAGATTATATTTGTACAAAATATATTATTAAAAATGTTGACGTAGACATAAAGCTCGACTACATTGCTATAAAACTAAAAGAAGAAAATATAATGTGTCCCAAATTTGTAGATTTACTAAAAAGGGAACAAAAGAGCCAATTCCTGTCATTCTCATCAAAGAGATAGGAAAAAGTAACAGGGAACATTTGAATATCGGCAGAGTAAGGTACAGAATTAGTAAATTCATAGACAGACCTCGAATATGCCATAAATGCTTAAAAGTGGGACACCCTGAAAAATTCTGTAAAGGGGAAATTAAATGTCCAGACTGTGGAGACAGCCATACAGCATGCGGCAAAAAACCTATTTGTTTCCGCTGTCAAGGTGATCATCAAGCGACAGACACCAAATGTCCCTCCCTGAATAAAAGATCAGGAAATACACAAACAACTAACACTATCATCAATAAAACCTATGCGAATGCCATTTGCTCACAGTCACCGAGCAAAATACCAAACAGTCCCCTAAAGGAAGGAAAAGATACTCAAATAAATTTATTACTAAAAAAAATAGAAGAAAAAGATAATGACATAAAAATTCTGAAGCAAGAGATCCTTAATTTAAAATTGGAAATTAATAGATTGAAATTAATTAACAATAAAGAGACAAACTTGACCCAATCAGATGATCTAGAAAAGGAAAATAAAAGTTTGCATGAAGAACTAATAAAAATAAATGACTTTTTATCCGAGGAGGGATATTGTACTCCTCGTAGCGAATGTGAAGATATCTTAGGGTACCCTATGGACATGACAGTGGTGCCAGGAGATACTCCGCCTGCGGATATCTCCACTTAATTTTGCTGTTTTCGGGGTTTTTTTTTTCCCCTTTTTGTATGTGTGTGTTTGTGATGCCTTTTTTCTTGTTTTTCTGGAATTGCAGGAGTATCTGTAAAAACATTGACACGTTAAAACTTTTCATTTCTTGGTCCAAGCCGGATGTAATTTGTATCCAGGAGACCTGGTGCGAAGATGATAGAATTCCTTTAATATGCAATTATAATTACTACTCTAAAGAGAGAGTTCCTCCTAGGAAAGGAGGGGGTTTATGTATATATGTTAAAAAATCAATTCCTTCATATGAAATTAAAATTAATACAGGAGAGAATGACATAGAAATTAACAGTGTTAAAGTCAGTATTAATAATAAAATTATACAGATTATAAATTGTTACCGACCACCGGGGCCTATCAAAGATGATACCATTGTTTTGTTAAATAAAATTAAAGATAAAAACCAAATATATGCTGGTGACTTTAATGCAAGGCATATATCAATTGGCGACTCTGTTAGCCACCTTACAGCCCACAAAATTTACAACTGGTTTTCTGATAACGAGTTTTGTATAATTAACGACAAAACTCCAACCCGTCATAATAGAGGAAAAAGAGAAGGTATTCTGGATATTATTTGTATGAGTAATAATTTAATGTTGAATTACAACATCATGTATGGCAGCGAATCAGGAAGCAGTGATCATTTCCCTATCTTGCTAAAACATATAGAGAACAAAATTAAGAAAGTTGTTAAAAAGAGGTATACTAACTGGGAAAAAACGAAATCGCAAATAGCAACAGAAATTTCTAATGAAAATAATTTCAATGATGACAATATGGAAAACTACAATATCCTTAATAATTTTAATAGTATTATTTATAAATGTTCTGAAGATAACTCCAAAACCATTATCTACGAAGATAACACACAGAATCAAAAATGGTGGGATTTCAATTGTTCCACGAAAAAAAGGGAAAAAAACCAAGCTTTTAACAAAGCAACTCACAGTCAATCTATAGAAGACTGGATTCAATACAAATTTAAGTTGGCGGTTTTCAGACGGGCTATTAAAAAGGCTAAAGTGAAATTCTGGGCTAAAATCAATAAAAACTTAAAAAATACGAAGGACATCTACAAATCAGTCAACAAACTAAAAAATGGCATACAAAGAGAGAGAATTGACAGCAATTTAGTTCTGGAAGATAATGGCATCAAAATATTAGATGGAAAAAAGCAAGCTGATATTTTCGCAGAATACTTTTTCTCTAAATCTAACAACTCTTTCAATTCAATCATCATCAATAAAAAAGATAAAAACAGATATAATTTATCGCAACCGTTTACAAAGAATGAATTTAATACAGCATTGAAGACCCTTAAAAACACATCTCCTGGCTCTGACAATGTGTCTAATAAAATGTTAAAAAATTTGCCTGATGAAGGTAAAATTTTCCTTTTACGAATCTTCAATAAAAGTTTAAAAACATGTGTAGTTCCGGCGCTCTGGAAAATTTCCACAATAATTCCCATCAAAAAGCCAAACAAGAACAGCAACTTTGTAGGCAATTATAGGCCGATCGCATTGACACAAAGTACTTGTAAACTTATGGAAAAGATGATTTTAGAACGACTAATCTGGTGGGAAGAAAAATTCAAAATTTTCCCCAATTTTATTTATGGCTTCAAAAAAGAAAGAGGGACAGAAGATTGCCTATTTAAAATGGCTAATACGATCTCCAATGCCCGGGAGGGAAAACATTTCACTTATCTCATCTCGCTTGATATCAAGGGAGCTTATGACAATATTCAATACAACATCCTTATTAACAAACTATACAAAACAAACTTGGATGAGAAAATCATCAATTGGATTAAAGATTTTTTTACACAAAGATCTTTTTGCGTTAAATGGCGAAACCAATTTTCCGAAGAAAAAATGTATAAACAAGGCCTTCCTCAAGGCTCTATTATTTCACCATTTTTATTCAATTGCTTTTTGATCGATCTTGTGGATATTCAAAATAACTTTTGCAACCTGTTTTCCTATGCAGATGATATCTCATGTGTAATTCATCACGAAAATAATGATTCGGCGATAGAATTAGTCTTAAACACGATTAACAAGATCTCGAAATGGGCAAAGAGTAATGGGCTAGAATTTTCTCCTGATAAATGTGCAGTATTAAATATGTCTCCTGGCAAAATTAAACCAACTTTCTCGATCCAAATTCATGACACCAACATTCCATGGAAAACGCATCATAAAATTCTGGGCCTAATCATTGACAACAACATGAAATGGAAGAAACACACGGAGCTTATTGAAAAAAAAGTTACCAAAAGCATCAATGTCCTCAGAATTTTAAGTAATCAGAATACTGGAATGAATAATAATAATTTAATATCGATTATGAAGCAAATCATAATCCCACAGATCAATTATGGAAGTATAGTCAGAACCAAAGACACAAAAAGCAATAGAAGAAAATTTAATGTCCTGGAAAACAAAACTATTAGAACTATTTTAAAGCTAAATTCCTTTGCTCCTAATGACACCATTAGACGAATGACAGAAATTGACGAATATGAAGTGAGAGTAAAATGGAATTTAATAAAATATATGGTAAAGCAATATTTTAAAAATAATAACAATAATAAGTTTCTCTATAATCGACATTTTATTAACTCGAAAAACGACTTAGTAAATGAAGCTATCAACTATGTAAAAGAATATAATAAAAACCTGATTGATGAGCAATATAAATTTTTTTCCAGTCAAAATATACCGCCCTGGCACGAATCTCAACTGGAGTTTGTTGTAAAAGATGAATTCTTACAATACAACAAAAATGGAGAAGTAATGAAACAAGTTTTCAACGATTATATGCAAGACAATACTAATGCAGATATTTTCGCTACGGATGGATCGAAAATGAACAACAAAGTAGGTTTCGGAATTGTAAAACACAGCAATGAAATCATAAGGAAGATAAAAATTCCAGACATATGTTCTATCTTTACAGCCGAATTAACAGCTATCTACTATCTAGCTAAATTCCTAATAAGCAACATGAAATCAACCATTATATTAACAGACAGCTTAAGCGTAATTAAAGCAATTCAAAACAAAAAGAGAAAAGAAGACAATTCAATTGCGGCAACTAGAAACATCCTAAATATTTTAGCAGACAAAAATAATATCAAAGTCGCATGGGTCCCCAGTCATACTGGAATTCAACTAAATGAACAAGCCGACCTACTAGCAAAAGAAGCAACAAGCCAGGACTATACCCCAAAAATTCAATGCTCCACGTGGAAAGACTGTCAAAACAAAATCAAAACTGACTTAAAAAATGAAAGAGAAAGCAGGTGGAAAGAAAGCAAGTATTTTCTAAAATTCAAGGAAAGACAGCTTCCCCTCAAGAATAAAATCAAATGCCGAAATAGAAGAGAAGAAATTCTGCTAAACAGACTAATCACCGATTGCTACATTACTCAAGAAAAACTTTTTCGTATGAAAATTGAATCATCACCAATGTGTTCTCACTGTAAAGTGACAAATACAGTTAGTCATCGTATTCAACAATGCAGTAATTTTCGCAGGGCAAGAAACAATTTGCTTAACATTATCCCTCCTGAATTTTCTCATTTGACAACTGATTTTCTGGATTCGCAACTTTTATCGCTGGACGGCGTTCCGTCTGCGATTTTGTCCTTTTTTGTTTGACTTTTTTTTTTTTTTTCTTTGTTGTGTCTCCTCCGTCACCTTAAAGCTCCACCTGTTGACGCAAATAAAAACTTTAAAGTACAGAGGCTAGGCGCTTAAGCACGCAGTCCTCTTTAAAAATATGAGCTAGATGGCTCATCGAATAGGAATAGGAATAGGTTTTTGATGTTGCCAAATTTAGTATTTTCTTGTATTTTGTGCTAGGTATTTTGCTTGGCGAGAAAAAAAGTCGCCAAATTTCCGATTTGGGAGGGGGGGGGGGGTACATCAAAGTAGTTCCCCTATTTCTTCGCTCAAATTTTCTAGAAATTGAAATTGTTGAATGTTGACAACTACGAAGTTTTTAGTTTGCAATAGTGGTAAATAAATTAAAATCAGGAGAGAGAAAAATGCGCCTACTTACGTACCTTTAACGGAAAAGTACCGAAACGTATAGGCGGAATAGTAAAAGCTATTTGTACAAAGCTGTATACCGCCTATTTCTTCTCTCAAATTTTCAATTTTAATTTTGTTGGCTGCTTTAGAAGACACCTAAATATAAAGAGATTAAGATGAACCGGAGTTTTTGAGTGTTGTAATCACGAAACCATATTTTATTGCATAGTTATTTTTCATTGTGTACGAAGCTTATTAAAATAGTCTTGAGAATTCAAAAAACATTTTTTATATTTTATTAGATATTTCTGTTCTATAATGTAATAGTTAAAATGCCAAAAATTAAAAAACTTTGAATCGTATAAATTACATAGGTAGGGGTATTTCGATAATGGAGAGTTTGGCGTGGTCGTCAAATTTTTGGAGTGAATAGTTTTGTTTTGCTAACTCGGTTGCTTAGATGGTAACCCTATTATTTCCCTAAACGTATGCAAAGGAAAAAAATGTTCCTAGAAAAGGCATTGGTGCAAAACATTTACCAACCGTGGCCCCACCAACCATGGCCCCACCAACCATGGCCCCACTAAATTTCCGTTTACGCTTGCTAAGAATTAAGTGGGGCCATGCACAGAGGAGTAAAAATTTCTAAAATCCCGATTATCGAAAACTGGTACTTTTCTATTATCGGGGTGTTCTTTACCTAAGGCTAGAGCCGACGCATCAGCTTAGGTTTAATCATTTTGGATCGGATTTTTCTTTGTTGGGCTGCTAGAGTTACCACAGCAAAGTTTCGGATTTCACCAAATTTGCCGAAAATAATACTTTACTAGCTGCGTCGCCCGGCTTTGCACGGCCCACTTCGAAAATAAAAGTTATGTCAAGTGACTCGAGTTCAACACTCAGGCTTGAACCAAAAAAAAGTCAGTGAAATTTTGCGGCAGATTGCGGAAAAACCCCCAAAAAGTAAACATTTTAAACCACCTGATTACAGAAAAAGTCTCAAAACAAAAACAAGAATTTTACCTGTTCATATTCTAGAAAACAAAATGGCAACAGACCTTTTATCTCAATGATTTTCTTCACCCGCTATACATTTAATAAAAGCGTTGTTGCGGAAAGTTGAGATGAGAAGCACTGAATAATAATTTAAATGGAGGAGAGCCTTCGAAAAATAGGGATTTTATGTCGAAATCCGAGCTTCATAATTAATAGTTTTTAATTGATATCTCCGCTAATTATTATCGGAGGATTATGTTAAATAGTCAAACATGAAGACGGGAAGATAACGAATCCATCGATACTTGGTTCGATGGTCAGTTCACTGTCGTTCGGGCAAAGAAACTTGAACATACATAGATACATAGATACGCTCAGTTTTTAATTATATAAGAGGTTTAATAAGCAATTCACGTGTGCCGCTAATAATTACTC
Source organism: Uloborus diversus (assembly GCF_026930045.1). Lineage (NCBI taxonomy): Eukaryota > Metazoa > Arthropoda > Arachnida > Araneae > Uloboridae > Uloborus > Uloborus diversus. The sequence continues at coordinate 57,751,756 of NC_072739.1, read as the reverse complement.
ACAGTGGACAATCACCAAACGCGACAACTCGCCAGAAAAGACAACCACCCAAACACGCACTCCGATCCAAAATGGCTAATCTTAAGCTGATGCGTCGGCTCGTATATATAGGGGCCTTAATTAAGACTAGCAAAAAAGTTTAATCGACGTTAAATCCCGGTTATCACAAATTTGCCATTTCAACTGCGCTTGCGCGCGGACTTTGCTGATTTCGAAACTCTTGCTCAAACTAATGAAAAATGTTTAAATTTGTTAATATGAGATAAGAACAGATAAAAATTTGAAATTACAAAGCTGTCTTTGATTTAGTTTTTACGCCTCGGTAAAGATTTAGTTTTGCGTCTTAATTATTAATGGATTCAGAGCCTGATTTTTCTATTAAACAAAGGCCCTTTTCAGGGCCAAATTTTTAACCTCAGAAGAGCGTACTCGATCTGCAGCATCACTTCCAATACAAAGCGGAACCCTCAACCTAAATACAATAATTACTATTTACAGGATTTGTAACCCTGTTACAAATCCTGTAAATAGTAATTATTGTAGTAACGTAACCTGTAAATAGTTTCCCGTAATGAATATACAACCCTTTAACATGTGGCTAAAGTATACGATCCCCCTATTTCTTTTTTTGTTCATTGATAAAATTTGATAACCGTCTACTATTTTCCAGAAGCGTTTGGAATATTTGAGGGATTTCTTCCGGTGTGTACATAAACCGTTACGCTGGATAAAGAGTGAGTTTCGATTGATATTTCGAACTGAGAGCGTATTTGCTCTGTTTATTGCGAGGCATTTCGCTGTGTTGTTTTCGTATTTGGAAGTAAATACGTGTGTAAACGTTGAGTTTACGGTGTTGTGTGATAATTGCTGATGAATAATTTAGCAGTTGTTAACGATTTCTCCTGTACATAGTGTAAATAAAGCTCCTGTGTTTTTATCAAGAACTGTGTCTTCATTTCAAGAAAGTGGAAGTCGCACCGAATCCGTCACAATACAAATGTATAATACTAAGCTGTTTACTCCTAACGTAAAATATCCGCAAAAGACGGATATTTGTAATATTCCGATCATTTTTGAAGTACATAACGTGTTTTACGTTTACGTTAAATAAATATTTCCAAACCAATAAATATTGAAGAGTCATTTTTCTCTTTTCTTTATAAAGATTATCAGTTATTCATATCCGTAGTTTCATATAATGTATCCCGAAATCGCTGTGAAAATACTCTAATCGCATTCATTAATTTGTTGGGACTCTAGCACAACCTAAATATAAACAAGCAACACGAAATCTTAAAACAGAAAGCCCAAAAAGCAAAGTCCGCGCGCAAGCGCAGTTGAAGTGGCAAATTTGTGATAACCGGGATTTAACGTTGAGTAAAAAGTTTCGCTGAACATGACGAAATCACCAGCTTTACCTTTTATAAAGCATCATGGTACCACCGGGGCGGATACAGACTAGCATTCGCGGGGGGGGGGGGGGTATGCTGAAAAATCAAAAATATTGTGTACGAAAAATTTCTGGAACTGATTTTGGTGTCAATACAAAGTGTGAAATCGGTCAGAAATAAGCATCTAGTAGGGCACATACTTTTCAGAAGCAAGTGAAAGGAAGTTTCTGTTTTAAATATTTACTTAAGCAAATAAGAAACAAATGCAGAAGTTAGCGGCAAACACATACACTTCATTCATAAAGTATTTTAAACAAATGTGCAGTAATATATTTGCATGATATTCTTTATTTGCCCAACTTGTATGCAATTAATAAATTGTGATCACATACAGGAGTGCCCATCTGGGGGGGGGGCATGGCGCAGACTGCGCTATTGAAATTTTTAGAGTGGTTGTTTTAAGGCATATTTTCCTCTTCTTTTGGGGGGCTTCCGCATTGGGGGGGTATTCGTGGTTTGGGGGGTTTGCGCCCTTGCTCTTAGGGGGTGATGGGCACCTCTGATTACATACAATAATGATGAACAGATAATTTTGTCAACGGTTTGTGGGGGGCATGACCCCCATGACCCTTTTCTTTGTATCCGCCCCCTGTTGGTACAGTAAATTCCAACTATCTGAATCGCTTTCGGAATTGTGGAAACGAAACTTAAGAAGGAAACATACTGCGATTCGCAGCGAAGCTAGACAAATAGTTTACTATGACCGAGATATTAAGCAAGCAAGAACTTTCATTTGAAGTACAGTACGTAAATACTGCACTAATATACAGTACTTGTTAGTACGCTTATCATGTAAAAGTGTTGCCTTTTTATTTGATTAGTTAAAAACTGACTGTATAAATGTAGTTTTTTCTCTCTCATTTTTAACATACATTGGGTAATTAATTAAAATAGACGTATTTTTCAAAAAAATTCCAATTATCCGAATTTTTGATTATTATCCGAATGGGTTCGAACCCAATTGATTCGCATAATTTGAGTTCTACTGTTGACAAAATATCGCTATCTCTATTTAGCGATGTGAGTTGGCCCAGAATAATGAGTGATGTAGCAGAGAAGAGATCACTGATTAAATGGAAAGGCGAACATTCGGTTGCAGGCGGGAACGGACGCGTCTTTGTTTTTTCAGGAGCACTTTGCCGTTACAGATGTTTGTTAGCCTCTAAATAAAGTAGATTTGCATTGAAATAAACGAAACACGTGCTTCAAATTTTCCCTTTTCCCCCTCATTGAGATTAAAACTGAGGTACTTGAGGCTTAACTGGCCACTTTCCAATTCCATGGAAAACGTGGTCAGACAGTACCTAAAAATCTCTGTATGTCTTCCGATTTATCCGCTTCATCAGGTCATCTTGTTTTATTTTTGTGATTAAGTATTCGATGAATCTGATTACTTTTCTTATGACGCTATAATGATATGTAGGGCTATTGTGCTTTTAATATATATATATATATATATATATATATATATATATATATATATATATATATATATATATATATATATATATATATATATATATATATATATATATATATATATATATTCATTTATTTATTTATCACTAAAACTTGTCAAAACTGTTGAAAGTTATATCTCATAATGAAGAAGTCTTCAATTGCTAAACTTTCTGCTTAAATTATGTATTTATTTATACAGGTTTTACGATTTGAGAAGAGTGCACTGGATAGCTGCTGGTTTCCCTCTGTGAAAACGAAGTGTTTTTGAAAAATCCACATTATATTTTGAAAGCTTTTTCTCTTTTTAACAGCTTTTTATAAATTTAAAGGAATAAATAATGAAGTGAAATTAAAATAATTCTTGCAGCATTAAAACTTTCAAATCTTAGCCTAATCATTGAATTAATAATTGTAAAAAAGTATCTTATTTACTGTGCACTTATGTAGGTATATACTTTATACACTGAGGTAACAAAGGTCATGGGAAGCAAGCGTCACGTACAAAATATATAAATGGGCGGTGCATTGGTAGAGTTTTCATTTGTACTCAGGTGATTCATGTGAAAAGGTCGTGTGAAAACCAAATTGTTGTCGCACGACGGAATTTAACGAATTTTGAACCCTTAGAGCAGGAATTAGTAAATGGAGGGAGCAAGTCTAGTTATTGACTTGAGGCTAAGACTCCCAAGTCTCCAAGTCACGTGGCTGGCACGTTTTGCGTGAAACTAGCGAAAGAATTTCTTCCAATGCTTTGCTTTAAAATCTATCGAGTGACTTGGGTTGTTTGGTTCAAGAAAGAAAGTCTTCACTCCTACCATTTTATCTCTTCTCAATATTTGAACCCAGAATGGTAGCTGGATTTAGATGCGTAGTACGTTCTATTTTGGAATTGAACATTATAAAGTCTCAGTGTCGAAAGAGAACATTGCGTTGAGAAAACAAAGGACAGCATCTGCAAATGTTTATTTTTACTTTATTTATTTATTTTTTTGCGTTTTTGTCATTTACTGTACTGTAGCTTTATTGTAAAAGCTTGCTTATTTTTTGGACAATGAAAATAAAGCACAAAAAAAGCGTCAAATTCCAACATTTCCCCATTGTTAGTATGGAATCCAAAACACGTTTCTTCAAGTATCTCGAAAACTCATTTCTGCAGATGCTTCCCTTTACCTTCCCACGGCAGTATATTGCTTAAAGACTTAAGATTTATTTTCGAGCATAACCTCCCATCATGGACAACGCTGTAGTCGACTCTTCACTTAACGACCGAAACCAGCAATGCGTTATATAACTAAACAAATGAATATGGCACATACGATAGGCATGTCAATTAGAACATGGTAGTAAATTTCGGCTGTAAATAGGCTACTGCAGCAGAATACCGACTCAAGTGCCTTCAGAACCAGCACGACATCTCTTGTAAAGCTTCTCCTGGGGTAGCGACCACATTGGATGGACCCTAGACGGCTGGGAAACCTTGGCGGCTTGGTCAGTGAAGTCGTGATATTTCAGTTGCTAGCTTGAGTTGAGCTGATGGTAGGGTTCTAGTCCACAAGGCCATAAACCCAAGTTGAATCGATTATTTCAGAAAGGGCATAAGTTACATTTTTTTCAAATTGATTTAGCTGTGGTTTTCCCATATTTGTATGTAGAGACCGACTAGTGTAGAAAGGAAGTCAAGTACAACAAAGCACTTTATTTAGGGGTCACATTTTTCGTTTAGTGCAGAAATGGCATAAGTCCCGAACTTATGCCCTTTCTGCACGAAACGCGAAGGAAGAAATAGTAAGACGCAATGGCAAGGTCATAGAAGAACTAGATTTTTTGGCGTAATGAAGTAAAAACAAATAACTCCTTTGATCTAACATAATTTCGATTGTGGTAAGTTCGTCAGTTCGGGGAATTAGGGGGGGGGGGGTTCAAAATAACGGAATCGGAATGAAATTCGCTAATTACTCTGGAGTTTTACTAACATCACTCTAGGAACTGCGAAAAAAACTGTATGCTTTCAGTAAGGTATATGCTAGTCAAAATAAAAACAACACTGCAGGAGACTTTTTCTAGAAATAACACTAAAGAAATTTAACAAGATTGCTGATGACTTTCCTCTGAGATCACATTTGTTTGCCCTTTACGACCGGGATTTTCGGACATTAAAACGAATGTTAAACAAATGTGACAGATTATTACCATGTGAAATCCAATCTCTTATAAGTGAAATTCTGAAATTACATCAAGATTCACCGTCACATCTGTTGAAAACAATGAAATCTGTAACTGCTAAAACAAGTGCCTATCATTTTTTAAGAGAGACTCCCAAATTGAGATTTTGGAAAAAGATTCTACTGGACAACAAATGTTTTCAAATTATCAACGTTTATGATGTTTATATATTTGATAGAAAATCAAAGGAACGGTTTCAGGATAGCTATCTTATAGACGATTTTCAAGAGAATCTTGCAAAGTAACGCTTGTCGGCTGAACTACCTTTGTCAATATTGAGTATATATGGAAAATTTTCATACTTTTGGAAGAAATAACAAATATCAAGATGATTATTCAGTGCTTTGAACATAGTCATGCTAATATGTACATCGAACTTAGTACACAAAACTAGGCAAGAGAAGGATAGAAAAAAAAAAAGATTTCCATGGAGGATGTATTTGATGAATATGAATATGAATATAGGTTTATACAACATGTAAAACTTTTACTTTTTATCTCAGTTTGTTAGTTTTTGTGTTTTTATTTATTTATTTACTTTTTACACCAGACTTTATTATTTCACTAAAACAAGAGGAGAGAAAGAGCAAAATACAGGATGTATTTTCTTAAGATAATGAATTTATGAATACGCACTTCACTAATTATTTTTGTGACTTTTTTATTGTATCTTTTATTATCATAAATCATTTTGAAACAAATGTTTCACTTGATTTTCATTTCCATCACTCTAAACTAGTCTTTTAGGATATTTATTGCAGAAAGGACATAAGTCCAAATTAAAAATTGTTTTTAAATTAATTTCAGTGACAAAATGAAACGTAATTTAAGGTGAGGTAATGATCCTACTTGTGGCTAGTTTAGTCATAAAAATTTTCGTAGAATTCAGTTCATTTCTGAACGAAATAATCACTTTTTATTGATTCCTGAAAAGGTGCATTAGTTGGACTTATGCTCTTTCTGAAATAATTGATTCAGTTGTCAACAAGGCAATGTGCAATAAGATGGACAGTAAAAACTTTTTTTCCTAATTTCGGTAATGGGGAGTGCGGAAAGGGTGCCATTGGTGGAGTAAAGGCATGATTTACTAGGAGGGAAATTGCCAATCTTCGGTGTTGCGCCATGCTCCGGATATGCACGCGCGAGCCAAATCGACCGATTCCCTAAAAACCAGGGGAAGAAAAAAAAACAGGCCTTTTGATGTTGTTTATGGAAGTAATGGCATTAAATTCAAAATCACCATGTTCAAAGAAAACCTGATAGGAAATATTTTTTTCAAAACTTCCGTGGAGAAAAAAAGAGCTAGGAAAGCTTTTCCCGTGAAGAGGGGGGGGGGGGTGTTAAATCTCCCTTTTAGTTCTTTTTGGCGACTTAAAATCTCGGCAGTTTTGCGGCAAACCTAAGTCTAAAACTGAAAGAATCTCAGATTTCAGATCAGATTTGATACAATTTTGATGTAGAATTTCGAAGGGAGCCGCTTGTCCTATATAATGCCAGCAAGAACCATATTTATGGTTATAATTCTATTTGTTATATGTTAATAAACTTTTGTTTCGTTAAATTTATAGTTGTCGTTTTTGTGACTCGTCTACAATTTTGAATTGAATTAAGAACTTAAAACATGAATTTGAAACCTGCAAACATTGGAGCTACTGATTTTTTTCAGGGGGGATACGTCCTTGGAGAAAAGGTATCGGCAGTTCTCACATTTATTTATTTATTGAAAAGGGGGTACAGTCCTTCCTTAGAAGTGATATTAAATTTTACTCAAGGGGGAAAATTGATTTTCTTCTTTCTTTTTTTAATTTTCGAACAGCATTTTGGATTCATATGTAATAAAAAATAATGGGGCATACTGTGCAACTAAAACTAGTTTCTCTTGATTTTACATGTAACTTAAAATGTAGGATGGCCCAAAACTCTTGTAACAGAAAAAAAACATGGAATAATTTCTTATTATATAATTTCTTATGTCTATTGTTTTTATCTGTGCAGTAGGGTCCGTTGGGGTAGTTTGGGTAGTCGGGGTAATTTAGGTATAGGTTATATTTTATTAAATAAAATGAAAACTATTCATTTGACTCACCCACAAAAATTCACAGCTATAAACATCATCCTTACCTATAAATATATGCTGGGAAAATGTTGCCAACACTCTTTTTAAAATAGATTAAAAAAATCAGTTTTTTGGAGATGTCAATGCAATGCAAGCCAACTACTTCCTATAATAGTGCAGCCATAGACTAATAATAAGAGTAGACCGAGCTATGGCAACCCTTTTGCTGCTCATAAACCAAACCATGTGACTGGTGGATATCCTAGCAACAGCGGGCGTTGATCGTAGCAGACGATCAACGCCGGCGAGAAATAAAATAAATAGAATTGATGGAGCACGGAATCTTTTATGGAGTCCGATTTGTGAATTTGTTATTCTAAGTTGTAAATATTTTGTTAATATAGTGAGTTTTTCGTTTAGATAGTATTGTGCATTTTCTTTATTCAATTTCAATAACTCTCTAAGCAATTAAAGATGCAAGTGCCCCAAAAGAATCGGCAAACGGTAAGATTTTTACCTACAATTTCAATTTAAGATACCGATTGGTACATTTTTGCGTTAACGCAAAACGTTTACGCCATTATACGTTCACGCCAACGCTGACGTAGCAGTTCCGAATGAAATAAAAGTTACTGAAAACTGTGATCAAAACTAATTACTAATGTTAAAATAATGCATAACTAAAAGAAAAACCGTTCAATCTCTGCACCTGGGAAAAAAAAAATTATAATGAAAACACATTACGTCTTAAGATACATGTCGAGTGCCAAACTATAGATAATGTTGCCATCTAGCAACCATGCCGCCAAAGTTTTCGCCAAGCCTTCCACTAGTCACATGATGTATCCATGAACCAATTTTTGCATCAGCAAGTCTGGGAAAGCTCGGTCTACTCTGATTATTAGTCTATGAGTGCAGCTGATTAATCTGCCACTCTGTTTTTCAAGTTTAGGTATGCAGACATTACATATGTTTACTTTAATTTGGCATTGAATTAAAACACTTAACGCAATTGGTTTTCATGTAATTAATGATTTTAAAACATGGGGTAATTTGGGTATCTATCACATTTTACCAATCAGAAGGAGAAATAATAATTTTATTGGACTACAAACATAGGCATGTATGTGTATCCTCAATACCCAAGGTAATATGTGCTAAAAATGAATTGGAAGGATTTGCTTTAATGTTCTGTAACAAAAAACTGCTTTCCGTCCATTAACGGCTTGTCATATTCTGCTGTTTTCAGTCTAAAATCCATCTTAATACTTAAAAAAGCTAGTATTCATGCTATGCCATTATTTCTACTGTACCTACATTCAACCTAAGTTTGAAAACATTGAGTAAGATTGCTATTAAAACAATGCTTTGCTCTTTAAACATTACTATACCCAAATTCCCCCATCCACGGGATAATTTGGGCATAGTGAAACTTATGTTTGACATTTATGTACAAATAAGTCTATTAACATGTAATTTCTAGAAAACTATTTCGGAAAGTCATAATGCTAAGCTGAAACAAGAAAAAAAAAGTTATATATAAATTTACTATAGGACTCTGGGAAGTTCAAAGTAGGTCATTTTTAACACGCTTTTATTAGCTTCACCTGTATGTATGTATGTATATATGTATGTATCTTGAAACGGAATCTTGCAGCTCGAATTTCGCCCACTTCCTGCGATCGGATTCTTTTGAAATTTGGCACGCGACCTCAGACCCGATGACAGTGCAATATTCTATAATCAAATTAACTCTTTTAATTGTTAGTATCCTCCGATTTTAATCAGTATTTTGGCATAAATCCAACAATGTGAAAAAGGAAAAATAAAAAAAAAAAAAAATGCTCGCAAAAATTATTTAAAAATATCTACGAAAACCTTTAATTTTTCTGCATCAGACAAAATTTGTTCCAATGTTCCAAGGTTTTTAGAACATGAAATATAATTGTTTTTAATTAATTTCATGCCAAAATTTAGGTGAGCCTTCGATTGGAAATTCATTGCTGATCAGACCAGTGTTGAACAAAACTTTTATTCAAATGCATCTCAAATTTTCAAAGTAATATTAATACGTATGATTTCCGCAAACATACATCGATGACTCACAGTAGCTTCCCATCGGGGTGCCCTTGTCTTAACTTTAAGATATTACCTCGCACTCGTTTTATAAATAACTTCGTCGCCTGATAATTCTCCAACATAAGACTAAAAAAAACAGAAAAATAAAATAATAAAAAATAAAAAAACACGCTTTCGTAGCAAAATGAACTAAAAAGTGAAAAATAATCTTTGGATGATAGTAGTTGACCAATCACTTAATTTTAATGTAAAACAAAAAAGCGTGAGGTGCTGTCTATTTACATTTTTGCTTGGACAACAAATAAAGAAATTCAAGACAACTGATAAGAAGCCCCCCATGCTTTTTTTGTATTGCATTAAAATTTTGTGATTGGTCAACTACTATCATCCAAAGAATATTTTTCACTTTTTAGTTCATTTTGCTACGAAAGCGTGTTTTTTTAGTTTTTTAAACTATTATTTTATTATGCCCAAATTACCCCGACAGACCCTAGTTTCGCAAATAATTTTTTAAAAACGGTCATTCTTTTGCGCTAACCCTGTATTCTACAAATCCTTAGTTTATCCCTTCTTTAATGTTGTTGGAGTGCAAAATTATTTTACACGTGATTCAAAACGCGTACTACCATGCGTTCTTACGAAAAAAAAAAAAAAAAAAAACACGCCCAAAACTATCACAAATATTCATTAAATCTCATAAAACTTAATCTGACAGAACCTCCCTTAGTATGATCACAACCTCCACTCTCCATCACTGAAAGAGCACACAAGAAAAATAATGCTCACAAGAGCATATTTCTTGGAACTCCACACCACACGCCCCCAACCCTGAACCATGCTTCGTTAATATTTCATACAGATTAGAGGGTGGAGTTCCATACTGCACCATCCTCGTTGCTTCCATAATGAAGAGAACTCTGCGAGGAATAGAATGTGGAAATTCTTCGCTCTGCGGCTAAAAGAATGGATTTGCATCACCACTGTCATCACTCTCTGCTCTATGGCGAAGGTAAGAGCGTTAACATCGGAAATTCGTTATCAATATAGAATTTTGGAATCAAATAAAATTTCATTGACTATTGATTTATCTTTTTGTAGTTCATTTTTAGGTAATGAACAATAATAAAACATAATTGAGAATTCTCAAATGCTAAGGAAATGCTCAAACCATGCATTAAAATTTAAAAAGTTTTCGTTCTCAAAAAGTTAAATGTACGCTTATTTTTAGAAAGATTCATAAAATAACGATAAATGATATTAATTTCTGATAGATATTTAGCCCTTAAATTCTGATTTTTTTTAGAAACTTTTTTTTAATTTGCTTTGTCTATTATTGAATTCCTACTATTAGTTCACACTCTCCCTATGTATATATTTATGTACCTTATTCGAATTTTCGATCGTTAATAAAATATTTTTAGTCAGCTACCCAAGTTCAAATACATTTTTTGAACTTGTAGTGAATGACCCTTTACATTAATACAGTTTTTTTTCCAAATAGTAATTCATTAGTTAAATTCGATTTTTAATTTTAGTTTTATATGGGAGGAAGAAAAATACCTTATGTAAGATATTCAGTACGATATAAATTTATATTACTTGTAATTATCTCTATACATTAAAAAAAAGTAAGGTCAAAGAAATTGTCGAAGGAAGTCCGTGGCGGGCCTGTGTCTCAGAGACTCCATAGCACCTAAAGCCTTGAAATTTTATACAAAATTACTTCGAGCCTCCTTGGTTTGCACCTGGGTATTTTTTTTAAATTCAAGTTAGTCTCTTTGTAATTTTTTATTCACGTAAATTGCTTATTAAGAGCCATTGTCTGTAAGGATCCGGCAAGTTGTGATTGTTGACATTTTTAATTTTCTTTATTTTTTCAAATGTTGTTCCTAATCATGAATGTAATGTTTGTGCAAAATATGAGCTTTGTCTGCCTTACCGTTTTTCGGAATTTAAATTTTTAAATTTAGGGGACGTGGCACATTTTTGCGTGTTTTTTAAATTTGCAGATTTTAAAGTTCTTGTTGCTTTTAAGCGCCGCTATAATGACATGGATTTTTAAATTCTATACTATTATATGGTCTCCTTAGATACTATTACAGCTGTCAAATCGGTGTCACTACGAGGGCGACGACCGCAAACTCCGTTTAAAAATGACCGAAAATGAATTTTTTTACTACATTCAATGCCAATTTTCTGAAAGCGCCTTCATGATGACACCAACGTTTTTACATAAATTCCTAGCTACACTTGCATACATCAAAAATATGTAATAAAATTGGTGTCACCATAAGAGCGCCAGAAGATATTGGAACTTTTATGTGATAAATTTCACAAAAATGCAAATGTTTAAAATCTAACTACTACTCTCGCCCTCATAGCAGAGATCTGAAACTAATTAAGTTTGATAACCAACATGTTCGTCTAACATATGAACTAAAAAAATCGGTGTCACTCCTATTACTTTCGGAAATATAATCATTCGAAATTAGTATGTTATGGAGTTATTTAAAAAAAGACTTTTCTAATTCGAATGGCTTTTTGCACGGTTTGTTTTAAACTTTAATATAAAATTACAGTAGTGACACCTAAAATAATATGTTTCTAATGCTTTTTATAAAAAAAGCTCTATAAAAAGCACTAGAAACACAGTAAACCGATATAGGTACAGATGGACGTATTGTGTAATGTGCATTATAGGCTAAAATAATCGTACTAATATTCATATTTTTTCAACCATACTAATGTTTTATCTGTTATTCATGTTAAAAATGCAACTATTTATAACATAATGTCTGAAATAGTTATGAACATAATGTATTATATAGCGAGCATTCAGATTCTGAAACATAATTTGAGGATGACGTAGACTAAAACAAAGAAAACATAAAAAATCAAATCACCCAATTTCAGAAAGACGGTCATCTCTTATTGATATCTGATAATTTTGTACCACTAAAGCTTGGGAAAACATGGTATCCCGGAGAAATAGTAGGAAAACATGGTATCCCGGAGAAATAGTAGAAGTTGACCATTTGCTAATCTGAATACAACTAGTCCCCTCATAGCAGAGATCTGAAACTAATTAAGCTTGATAACCAACATGTTTGTCTAACATTTGAACTAATAAAATTAGTGTCACTCGTACTACTTTTGGAAATATTATCATTCGAAGTTAGTATGTTGTGGTGCATTTTTTTCATTTATTTTTTTTTAATTTATTTTATTTGTTTATTTATGTATTTTGTTAATTTAATCTTATCACACCCAAAAAGTGTTGATCATATTTATTTTTAATTTATTACAAAGAAGCAATGTTTAACATAAACAGCTTTGGGCTGTAAGAGCGTCTTTATCTTGAATAGAAAATGCTCGTTTTGATATAGGTACAGGTGGATCTATTGTGCATAATATGTTTAGATTATCATACCAATACTCGCCTTTTTTCCGGTCAAATAAATTTATTTATTCCAATCCTTCTTGCCATGTATTTGATCTTTACTTGCAAATGCTCAACTTCTACTATTTCTCCGGGATGCCATGTTTTCCCAAGCTTTAGTGCTACAAAATTACCAGATATCAATAAGAGATGACCGTCTTTCTGAAATTGGGTGATTTGATTTTTTATGTTTTCTTTGTTTTAGTCTACGTCATCCTCAAATTATGTTTCAGATTCTGAATGCTCGCTATATAATACATTATATTCATAACTATTTAAGACATTATGATATAAATAGTTGCATTTTTAATATAAATAACATAAAAAATTAGTATGGTTGAAAAAATATGAATATTAGTACGATTATTTTAGCCTATAATGCACATTACACAATACGTCCATCTGTACCTATATCGGTTTACTGTGTTTCTAGTGCTTTTTATAGAGCTTTTTTTATAAAAAGCATTAGAAACATATTATTTTAGGTGTCACTACTGTAATTTTATATTTAAGTTTAAAACAAACCGTGCAAAAAGCCATTCGAATTAGAAAACTCTTTTTTTAAATAATTCCATAACATACTAATTTCGAAAGATTGTATTTGCGAAAGTAATAGGAATGACACCGATTTTTTTAGTTCATATGTTAGACGAACATGTTGGTTATCAAATTTAATTAGTTACAGATCTCTGTTATAAGGGCGAGAGTAGTAGTTAGATTTTAAACATTTGCATTTTTGTGAAATTTATGACATTAAAGTTCCAATATCTTCTGGCGCCCTTATAGTGACACCAATTTTATTACATATTTTAGATGTATGCAAGTGTAGCTAGGAATTAATGTAAAAACGTTGGTGTCATCATGAAGGCGCTTTGAGAAAATTGGCATTGAATGTTGTAAAAAAAATCATTTTTGGTCATTTTTAAACTGAGTTTGTGGCCGTCGCCCGCGTAGTGACACGGATTTGACAGCTGTAATAGTATCTAAGAAGACCATATAATAGTATAGAATTTAAAAATTCATGTCATTATAGTTGCGCTTAAAGCAACAAGAATTTTAAAATCTGCAAATTTGAAAAACACGCAAGAATGTGCCACGCCCCCTAAATTTAAAAATTTAATTTCCCAAAAACGGTAAGGCAGACAAAGCTCATATTTTGCACAAACATTACATTCATGATAAGGAACAACATATGTGAAAATAAGAAAAATTAAAAATGTCAACAATCACAAATGCCATAAACTGCCTGATTCTTACAGACAATGGATCTTAAAAGGATGAAAATTTTTACACACGATTTAACATTCTATGTCATTCGAGAGATTTTATTTTTGCATCAAATTCGCAACTCCAATAAACTATAGGGGGCGCTGCAGTCAATTTTTAATGGCGGACGAAGAAGGTAAAACAAATGCCGTAACTTATAACTTACTTCGAAGCTTAGTGACTGACAGTAATTTTTCGCCATGTTTGTGAGAAGCTTTCTTTTCTATTCCTTTGAAATTACATCACATCACAAACTGTCTGAAGTCTGTTATTTACCCCAAAGGAAACACGTGGAACGGAATGTTTTCAGTTGTATTGTTAATCACCGCAAGGTAGCGTATTCGAGCTCTGGAGTTGCGAATAAAGTTTTTTCCATTATTCTCAATAATTTGCAGATGTAAGGTTTTCTATATTAGCGAAAAGGCTGAACTCAATTCAAGCCCGGGGATAAAGAGCAAAATGTATTACTAGAAAACACGAATTTGAAAACGACTTTTAAAGCATACAAAACGGCCGTTTTGCTATGTTCAGAGGCCCTTAAGCTGTGAAATTTGGTACAAGTTAGTTTGGACTCTGGACAAGGGGCGCTCTTTGAAGCGTTTCTATAAAAACAATTTTGTTATAAGTATTTTTTTATGTTCTTTTTTTTTTTTTTGTCTTCGGGTTGGTGTGGAATTTTAGTATTTTTCAATGTTAAATGAATGTTTTACTGAAACTCTTATTTTCTATGGGAAGAGAAGTGTGATTTTTAGTTTGTTTTAATTGTAACGTGTATTGTAGCTGATTTTTCTTAACAGGCACTTTGAATCTTCGCGAACCAAATAAGATTGTGAAGCACTCTTCGGGGGTTGGTGAGTGGCAGAGGGCAGAGCCTCCCTAGTTTATTAAAAAGTAACTAAAATAAAATTTCCCTTTGTTGACCTAAGTAGGAATGGATTTTTTTTTTTTTTTTTTTTTTTGCATATTATTTGTTTTTTGTTTAAATCGAGACGCTTTGAAAATCAAGTTTTAACGTAAGTTCAACGTGATCAAATTGTAACGATATGGCTAGAAAACCATTTGGAAGCATTAAGATGTAACTAAAAAAAACACACAATTGAGTCGAACGCTGCAAAACATTGATAAACATGAAAAATTACTTATTGATGAAGTAACCTTCTGTTGTAAAGATTGTTGCGAAACCCTATGCACCAGTTCTCAACGATTTGTGCACCAATTATTGCTTGAATCGTTTACAGCACGTTTTGAATAGTAGTCACGCTTACCGAGAATAACTTTTGATTGAGCATCTCCCCTTAGAGCAATTAGGGTCAATACCTAATGAGCAAGATTGAGGTTCGCATACTTTTTTTTTTAATTTACGCCCACCAACGTCCTCTCGGACATAAGGCGCCTTGCAGTCCAATACAACAAAGATGCAGTAGCAGAGCGGGGAAGCTCCCTGAAGAAGACATCCTTCAACACGTCGAGAAGAACGGGGCAATCAAAAAGATGCTCCCATGTCATTTGCTTAGTCCCTTCTTTAAAAGTCTTTGAGGGAGTCTTCATATGACTTCTCACAGGAGAAATGACTGCAAAGAAATGGCGAAGGCTGTAGCAGATATAGCGTAACCCAGGGTGCACCACGTGGAGGTCTGCTACTCTACACCCCGGTTCGTATACTAATTTTTGTTCGAACCCGTGAGCATTGGATGTATAGATGCATCACACAACAAGAAAAGTTTTGAATTATCCCTAAATTCCTTGAAGAGATTGGCGACACAAGCTTAAACCAATCAGGGCTAAAATTTCCATCAGGGACCATTTATGTATCAGATTTTGCAGAATATTAAGAAAAAAAAATAATTTTTATGTGTTCTGTTCGCGAAATGCTTCATAATATAAGGTGCGACCGTCGGGTAAAAAAAAAAAAAAAAAAAAAGAAAAAAAAAGAAAGAAAGAAAGAAAGGTTGGGCACCACTGTTCTAGTGCATGCAGACATACCACCACCACACTCCAGGGTCCCCACCCACAACCACGTGCAACTTTACTGGTAGTACGGGCTTTGGTATGGGGCCCTGAAGATCGCTGTAGTTTGTTTTTTTAGGTGTTTTTTAATCCAAGCCAGAAGCCAAAAAATCCATGGTCCAGCACCACTAGAGGTATAGATTACGAATGAGAACTTAGAGGACTTAGTGACCTCGACAGATTTAACGTAAACTAGTCACCTTTACCGTACTAGTATCGAACGCACAACTCTCCAGTTGCGGGTCTAATGCCTTACCCTTCAGGCCACCTCGTGCTATATATCGACACCCACAGACATAATATATTTTCTGAAAATGGTCGAAAGTGTTCGGCTTCCTTACAAAAGTATAAATCACCCATAATTTCAAAGTCATCACGAATCTAACACTTTCTTCTGTGCAATTTGAATATAGAAGAACATAAAAATAATTCTATCAGTATAGTATTTTTTTTTATGTTTCTTATTTCTCTCTTGTACAACTTTACTCTGGGTATTAATGAACAATGGTAGCATTAAATAAGAGAAATTATCAATACATTTATTCAATAAATGATAAAAAGGAAGCTGTCGCCTAAATTATTTAAAATTTACTATATTTTATTGATTTTTTGACGTACGAGTCATAGAAGTGAGTTTGGTACTCTGATTTTACACCGAAAAACAAGTGAAAAATTTGTAAAGCAAACCCCTGCTAAAAAAACATTAGTTGGGATGATGTTTTAGATATTTTCGGTTGGAATACCCCGTGAGTCCCCCCAACTTGCTACAAATGTTCATGTTTTTGAGCTTGTCACCTCTTTAGCCCCTCAGAAGAATTTTAATGGCTAATATAATGGTCATTTTCCTTCCAAATAAAAATAACGGATATGAAACTAGAAAAAAAATTGGGGCGCGGCCATGAAAAAGTGGGATTGGATGGGGAAAAATGGTGGCCATATTCGGATCAAGGGGGTCATTTTACAAAAGAGTCAGCAAGAATAAAGTCAGAAACATTTTGAAAGTTTTTATTTTTTTATTTTTGCCGCGCAGTGTGATTTTCTATCCCACCATTGGGTTCAGGACATGTTGTTTTCCCTGCGTTAAGTATACACTGGCAACAAAACAACTTT